>NC_048444.1:29511888-29678517 GCF_004353265.1 Vitis riparia
GCTCAACTGCTGTAGTAGAAGAAATGAGGAAAAGCAATGTTTTAATGCAGATGAAAGAGGGTGTTGGTCAATGACATTGTCAAATTACCATGTGATGTTTAAAAAAAGGTAGATGATATGAGCTTAATGAAGCTGCTACATCCAGGTTTAATTTGAGGTAAACACATTCAAAAAAAAAAAGCCACCAAAAAGAAAAAGAAAATGGCATCTGAACAAAAAAGGGAGCTCCTTACCATATATTCAAGGAATAAAAAATCATCACCATCATCATTAACATTATCATCAACAACAACAAGACACAAGATTGGCGTACAAAAAGAAAATATGAGGTTTTCTTTTCTTTTCTTTTCTTGTATTAAATATCATTTCTAGCATCTAATTTTCCAAGAAGATGACCAAAATTAGCCAAGTGAAAAAAATGAAGGATACATCAGAGCAAACTTAGCCATCTCCCGCTCTTGACGTTGTTGTTCTCGTTTTTGCCGATCATCACGACTGCTAGTACCGTGCATTTCTCTCATTTCCTTAAACCTCTGCAAAGGCCCATACCAAGCAAACTTTAGATTTAGAGAAAGCCTGAACTTCAAAAATAATTTTCCTGACCAACAAAATTTTTCAGAGTACAAAAAGCATTCACCTTTCTGTGGTTGTGATCATATGAGCTCAAGTGAACTTCAAATTCCATAGCCAGTTTGTATTGCTTGTTGCAGAGCTCACAATAGAACACCTTTCGTATTTCTTTCACCTCTGTCTGAATTTTCTGCTCACGTTCTGCTACCACCTGGATTGTCATAATGTGCACGAAGCAGGCAGTAGAAGCCACCAGGTAATAAAAACTGCACGAAATTCTCAACACCTTCCAAAGTTGATGTTCCCTTATGAAATACCATTCCCGTCAAAAGACATACATATATGCTATATGCTGCCTTCTGCTATTAGATGTGCGTTTCAGAAAAAGTAAAGCATCAACCTCAAATTATCCAGTAATGGAATTTTTTACAACTAAAAACTACAACTTTGAAGGCATACCTCCCGCTTCTTTGCATGTTCCTCTGTCTCCTCTAGCTCGACATCAAGCTTTTTTCGCTGAATATTTTCCTCTGCAGTGAAAAAATCATCTTCCTCTTGTTTTCCAACCCCTAATCTTGGATCTCTAATTCCAGACTTTATTGGCTCAATAATTCCTGCATATAAACCCAGAAAGATAGTGCATGAACAACCCAGCAAAAATAAACAGAGTGTAGGAGGACATTCCAAAACTCATTGGAAATAAATGTAGTCAATGTAAGGCTATTTTGAACCAAACAAGCTGGAGAAAGAACATATCCAAGATATAAGCATCTCTAACGGAAAAACATGAGATACCAAAATCACTTTTAAGTTACTATCAGTAGCCTGAACCAGATACCAGAAAAGAAACCAAGACCACTCATGAGGAGTCAACTGACGGCATCCTTTTGCATTGTAGCAATGCAAGGGTGCTGTGGCAGCTTCTGTTCTCTCTTTTTGGTGTTTCATGGGTGGTTCCCTCCTCAATTAGACAGACTCTAAAAGGTTGGCATGGTTCTTTTATCAATAGGAAGTAGAAAAAGGTTTGGGGAGCAGCTCCTTTATGCCTTTTGTGGATAATTTGGAATAAGAGAAATAGAAAATTGTTTGAGAATGCAGAGCTCTCTGATCAAAGACTGAAAGCCTAGTTTTTGTGTAACTTGTTTTCCTAGACCAAACTGTTTATAGGAGAAAGCTCGATGTCCTTATTTGATTTCATTGATTGGTTGGCTTTGGTTTGAGGGAGGGAGTAGTTTTTTGTTTTCCCTCCTTTTTTTGGTGCTTTTTGGTGGTCGTTGTATAAATCACGTGTGCATTGGTGCACCCCTTTTTGGGGCTTTTCAATACCATTTTTATTTATCTATCAAAAGAAGAATCAATATTTTAAGATCAAAAAAGGAAAATGTTCAAACACTGTCAAAGGAAAAGGTTTTTTCAAAACATGCAACACAATTCATTGTAAGAGCAAAACTTTCTACTTTACAGCCAGCATAGAGTCACTAGCAGACATATTATAGAACTATAATATAGTTCTATGTAACCATTTGAGACACTAAAGATATTAAAAAAAAAGTCAAAAAGATATTTTCATAACTTCAAGAAAATAATTCAGGGAAAGTACACCAGGCCAAGCTTAAAAAAATAAATAAATAAATAAATAAAAAGATGATATACATGGAGGAGAGAGAAAAAAGAGCAGAAAAGAAAAGGAAAAGGACAATCAAAGATTAGGCATGCAGTCCAGAAATAGGCCTAGAAAGCCCAATAGGCAAAACACACACCATACCCAGAAATACTACAAAAAATTTACAGATTGCATGCTGCAAACTATTACCAAGTTGGGGCAGCCCTTTTGCAAGGGAATCTGCACTAAGTTGACTTATGTAAGGATCTAAGAAAGGGACCAATCAAGCTTTGGAGTGATCAACTGTCTATACCAACAACTTGGAATAGCTACACATACCTCCCCCTCCTATTCTTAATCCAATCCATACCTTGAAACTGTCCCCTTCAACTCAAGAAAAAAAGGAAAAAAGAGTAATCCTAGGCTTTTTCCTCCCTTAAATCAACAATAAGGAACCCAAGTTGCAGCCTATCAGTAACAATACCACCAAGTCTAAACAGAGTAAAAAGACTGTGCCTTGAAAGCTTATTTTCATTTCGCTTTCTCTTTTTTGATAGAGTAGTTTGAAAGCCATTTATTAAGGCAAAACAGAGATTTTATAAGACTTAAGAGTCAAAATGAAAGTAAAACTTAATAATCATAATTGCCATATCACAAGTACAAAGCTGATGAATCTATTTGGTCAGTAGAAATGAAAAGAACTCCATATTAAGAAAATAGCTACATTATACAGAATGTAAATGTTATTAAAATAATAGTATTCTATAAATAAACATCATACCTTGCTCATCCTTCCCAAGACCCTTTCCTTTCCAACCCATTTTTTGAAGAAGCCTAAACCCAATATTAGATGATGTCAATTGTGTGTCCAATGATGCTTGCTCCACATTATCCAGATCAACATTTTCTGTTGGCTTATGATTGATAGGCAAACGAAAATCCTCCGCCAAATCCTCAACAAGTGAATCCTTATATGCCTACGCCAAAAAACAGGTAAAAGAGAAACATCTCAACTTATTTGACATAACATAATTCTATATACATCCATGATGTTTTAGTGAAGAGTTAAACAGGAATATTAATGCAATGAGACTGGAGCATTTTAGTGTGCTATGAAGAGTGGTTTTTAATTGAAAAAATAAATAACAGAGTACACATTGAAAAGATAAATTGAGGCTCTATTTTACTAGTAAGACCTTGATGGTTTTCTATTTGAAGGCCCCTGGACATGATTTCCCCAACTTTAGTCATATCATTTCAGAAATATTAGTAATTTAAAACTGAAAGCATATTTTAATGAGTCAGTTAGAAAATTGAAACAATAGATCTGGTAGAAATAATTTAATAACTGAAGCAGATCATTGAGGACATAAAGGTAATTACAAATAACAGTATCCAAAAGGGGAAGTGTGGATAAAAGGGAAACACAGATGGCAAGGCCAAGAGCCTAGGACACTGAAACACAACAGTGGTTCCTCACAACAAACTTTGGCAAAACTAGTTGAGGGGTGGTTTTGTATTTCCTCTTCTTTTTGTGCCCTTTGGCGCCTCTTGTATACTCCCTGTATGCTTTTGGGTCAGCCTCAAGGTGCCCTTTTCTAATATATGCTTTTTGTGTGTTTGCCTATCAAAAAAAAAAAAAAAAAAACAAACTTTGGCAAAAATTAATTTGATAGGTAAAATTTATAGTTTGATAGCTTCCCAAATGGGCAATTTTTCAAATGAAAACCATGTGTACAGAGGAACTCATTAAATAGGTGATGCAACAAATCCATTATGAATATATGAATATATATATGTATGTATGTATGTATGTATTAGGATTTTAGCAACATATTTCTTACCTCCTCCCTTTCACGTTGCCTATTATCACGAGAGCTTGTTTCCTGTCTACCACTGTACCATCTTCTATCCATTTTCTAACCCCTGAACAATAAATAAAACAACAAATAGAAGAAAAAGCTTCACTTAGATATACTAACAAAGTAGTTTCAAATTTTGTAGAATGAAACACAATTTTGAGAAATCTTTTCTAGCTTAAACATATGTGGAAAACCATTATCAATTCAACATGCTAGAACAAATATGAATCTAAAAAGAAACCTTTTTACCAAAACTTAGCAACAAATAGAACAAAACATTACACTTAGATTCAAAAACAAATAGATTAAAATCTTGTAGCATGAAACACAATTTTACAAGGTTTTCTGAAGTTTAAACTCATGCGATAAACTGTTACGGCTACAAGATAGATAACAAACTTGAATCTAAAACAAACTGTTGCTTTACAAATACTTAGCAAAATCGGCAAAAAGGAGAATCATTGAAAAGCAGTCCTTTCATTTCAAGAAATTGCATATATGCCCAATTAAAATAAAAACAAATCGAAGTTTTTCCTTGTTTTGGACCATAGACGAAAAAAAAAAAAACCTCAACTGAGCTGCTGCGCTTTTCAATTTTTGTCCCCCTAAAACCAAAACGCAAACAAGCTTCCAACTTTTATTCCGTTTCCCTCAGTTTTTTAGGTAACCAAACGCAGCAATCAGGCACGATTTTTCAGCGCCCGGGCAAAAAAGACTTTTTGATAGTGATCAAGCATATGCAGCAAATACTCAGAAAATAAAAAAAATAAAAAAAATCCAATCCTAACAATATGCTAATCAAAGAATCAATATGTAGATCAATGAAAGAGATATAGAATCAAATCAGAAACCCTAGAAGGACTATTACTAAATTGACACCAAGTCTATGAGAGAAAAGGAAATAGTTAAGTAGAAATTCAGGAAATAAAGATTACCAGAAAGAGTGTTTGGCTTCTGAGAAAACCAACCAATTTGCTTCCGCTCACTGTCTCGCTCGCGCAGATCTACACCCATAAGCATAAGATAGAAAAAGAAATGAAAAATTACGAATGCCTCCCCTACTATTTCTAAAATAACAAAAAATTCCCCACTATTCTTTCCTAATCAATATTAGGGCCCAAAATTTTACATAAACCCTAAATTACTATGATATTTAAGAAATTAAATTACGGTTATGTTGGTACCCGCACCACACATTGATCCCAAGGCTATAAGTGTTAATTTTGTTTTATTAAAGTAAATTCAGGCTTTCCCTTTTTATCACCCCTTATATATATGTAAATAGAAAGAAATTGATTTAAATTGCAATCTTAATATGGGTGGTCTTCACTTGTAGGTTCAGTCAAGCCAAAGCCAATGAATTACGAATTGACTACGATGAGAATAATTCTCCTATGTAACATACATTTAAGGCTGGATCAGGACCATTTTTTCCATATCCTGGTCAAAAAAATTTGATCATTCAACTCTGCACCCACTTCATATGCATTCAACCCTTAAGACACCATTGAATTGCCCAAATACGTTGAGGAGTTGGAATATTTTTTTTTTTCCATTTTAATACTAATCCACAAGGGGCAGTGAACAAATGCCTGTAAAATATCTAGGCTTGGTTCAATATTTTAATGATTTTGAACTGTAAATGGTTCAGATTCTTCTCCAATAATGACAATTTGATCATCAAAGTGATTAGAGCAAGGAACCATTTTTTTTAATGGTTTAAGAAAGTTAAATTAGTGCAAGATGGAATAATGATCCGTGCCTTCAAGTACAAGGTGAGCATGCCAATTTCTGGTTCTGATTTGGGTGTAAAAAAATGCCAAAAGACTATTCAAAAATAAAAAGGGGATGTTGAAAAAGCTAGATAGCTTGGATTTGGATACCATGCCTGGCCAATGGTTGGCAATTGCAGACTCCATGGCTAGAGAGCAGCCTAACTAGAAGGGGGGAAGGGGGAAGTGGTCCCAGCCTTTGTTCAACAGGTCTTGATCCTTGCCAGCCCATGCTTTCACCCAAGCATTAAAATAAGAGCACTCTAGGGTTCCTTAGACTTTGATGTTCATCTTTGCCTTCATTTTTTAAAGGATGGTGGATGGCATGCTTAGTTTTACTTAAACGTGTGTTGCTGTCAGTGTTATCATATCTAGAGAGTTAGATGCCTCCAGAAAAGGGTAAACCCATATACCATGAGTACCGTGTTGGGGGTGCTTGCTTCTTCTTAGCCTACATTCAATTGTAAAGGTACTAAAGTTTGATACAATTCATCAACACTCAAATCTAATATGTTTTTCATGAATTTGTATATTCATGTCCATCAGAATAACCCGTTCAATAAATAAATAGTTTTTTGTCAATTTGTATGATATAGATTGAATTCAAATAGACTTATTTAATAATTATATTAATTAATTTAATTATAATTTTTACAATTTTTTACTCATTGTTAACTTATTTAAAAACTTTCTTAATATATAATTAAGTTAATTGAGTCATAAACACGTTTGATTAAGACATTAATCATATAACTTACACAAAACTTAATTTAATTTGATTATTAAATAAAATGATCTGATTTAAATGAGTTAAAATAAGTTATAAGTACAATATAATATCCAATTAATAATTAGATAGTATTTAAATTTATATAATATGTTAAAATAATTTACATGTATTAATAATTAAATAGTATTTAAATTTATATTTTTAATTTATTTGGCCCATTTAGTGGAATGTCTCAACTTGGACACGACTCGGAGAAAGACCACCAACGACAAAATGCGAATGGCGACGCCTAACTATTCAATTCAAGCAGTCCTTTTGAGCCATCGACTATTCAACTTTCCTACCGAGCACTGTAAGCAACTTGGTCATATCATGATGACATGGGCTAGTGGTTACCTTAAATAAAAGAGTGAACAAGAAGAGAAATAAAGTTGGGTATCTACGTATAGAAATGAATAGAAAGTAGAAACCCATTGATTTTCTTAAAACTGATGGGACAAAATATCTTGTTACATCAACTTACTGTTGGTTATGCCTTACAGTCTGGCGATCCGGATGTTCCCTTCATTAGCATTCACAGGGGAAGACGGAAAAAACAAAACAAAAAAGAAAAAGCAAGAAAGAAAGAACGAAAGAGGTACAAAAGGAAAAGTAGCGCCGATTAATTTTTTTCTTTCACGGTGAAAGGAGGGACCACAGACGTAGTAATTCAACATCCCAGCAGGCTGCTTGCCATAAATATGAAAGTGGAGGACCGTAGCACACGTGCTTTGCCCAAGTTTTACCAACATTGTTTCATTTCTTTGCTTTCTTGGCTTGTCATTTCATTCAATTTGGACCATCGATATCTATCGTTCTGGACTTGAACTCCCCAGATTCTCCACCCTGTGATCACCACCTATAAATACAGGTGAGCTTCTTGGCATTGGAAAACCAAGACACAGCACTGCAACTTCCTTCTTACTTGAGTTTGCATTTCAGCAAAAAAGGAAGAGGGGAAGAAGCATGGGAGGCAACAACAGGCAGAAGAAGTCTTCTTCTTCTTTCTCTGTTTTCAGCCTCTTCAAATCCAAGGGGTCTCAGAAAGTGAAGTACACCAATGATGAATCACCAAACATGCAAAAGGTATGGCCTAGTGGCGGGGTACGCTGGATAACTGAGCCTTCTATTGACAAGGAAGCTTCGGCTTTCATCGACAGGTTCCACGAGAAACGTAGTCGTGTTGCAGCTGCAAACTGAATGCCAGGAGCCTCTGCGTCTTCATTTGTTTTGTCTTACTTATTATTCAAATTGAGTTTGTTGTTTCTAGTTTGTGGACAATAATATGTAAGAGGTGTTGTTTTATATTCAAGCTCTCCTCCCCTCCTCCTCTGTATATATCAAATCAGTACTGTTATATATCAAATTGAGTTTATCTTTATTGCCGTTTCGGTTTCTGCCAATAGTTTTTAGCTTTGTAATAGGATTTCTAAATGACTTGGCATTCTTGTTATGGGCATGGCTCTATCCTTGCAAGGGTGATGGTGCTATAGCTCAAGTGCATAATTCTGTTGAAGGCATAATCCAGGAAAGCCTGCAGATATCAAGAAACTTCTTAATATACAGGCCCAAGCTACTGCTCTTAAAACATTAATGACTGAAAATAACTGGATTTAAGGCATAGCAGTCTGGTCGTTGTGCTACTATCCCTCATATTGCAATGAAACTACTTGAAATTAAGCAGTATTTCTAATTTGTGAACCATAATACAAAGATTTGTTGCAAGCTTTTTGCTTCTTTGCAGAGATAAGAGTGTGTTTATATGGTCTCTTTGGGGTTCATCCTTACTGTGGTTTTTTATTGCGTCAATGTTAACAAGGATTCTAACAACTTGGGACAGTTCCAATGGCCTCATTCTTCTTATTAGCTTCAACAAACCAGAAGGCTCATCACAACCCTAAACTATCAACAGAGTCTACAATGGGGTGATCAACATCCACCAATAAAACTTAGGACCACAAAGAACAGAGTTTTTAAGTTTATGCTATTATCACAGGTTTTGGGCAGTAAGAAAGGTTCTTGAATGCATTTTTGAGAGGAGTACAAGAACTGTCATGGGATCAAGTTACTTACAACTATGGTACTCCAGTGTTGGGTATATTTTACCAAGTTACTTCTTAAGTTTTTTGTTTCCCAGAGTAAGATACTGGCTAAAGAACCTTACAGTGCCTCTGATTTTTGGAATCTAGGACATTCCCAAGAAGAGGGGTTGTGGTTTCTCCCAGAGAAATTATTGGACATTCCACATATCTTTCTTCTCAGCCTTTTAACTTTTTCTGGGCTAGAGTCTGTAACAACCCACCCCCTTTTTCTCCTTTCTTTTAGCTTATATTCCTTCTATACACGGTACTTATTTTCGTTCAGTTCTTTGCTAATCCATGCTTCACAAGTATAATCATTTTTCAAAGATGAGTGAAGAGTTTCAATAACAAACGGTGCCAATAGAAAAAGGAATGAAAAATAGGAGAACAAAACTAATGAGCCTACAGACAAGAGCATGTGAAAAAACTAGAACCCTGTTCTAGACTCGTTAAAAACCCCAATTATTTTGAAAAGTTGGCTTTGAGACACTGACAATAAACATTACGAACAACCCCAAGAAAAGTAGGCCGTGGTAGCAGTGAAGAATCAACAAGAGAATGTGAAAAAACTAGAACCCTGTTCTAGACTCGTTAAAAACCCCAATTATTTTGAAAAGTTGGCATTGAGACACTGACAATAAACATTAGGACAACCCCAAGAAAAGTAGGCCGTGGTAGCAGTGAAGAATCAACAAGAGCATGTGAAAAAACTAGAACCCAGTTCCAGACTCGTTAAAAACCCCAATTATTTTGAAAAGTTGGCTTTGAGACACTGACAATAAACATTATGAACAACCCCAAGAAAAGTAGACCGTGGTAGCAGTGAAGAATCAACAAGAGCATGTGAAAAAACTAGAACCCTGTTCTAGACTCGTTAAAAACCCCAATTATTTTTGAAAAGTTGGCTTTAAGACACTGACAATAAACATTAGAACAACCCCAAGAAAAGTAGGCCGTGGTAGCAGTGAATCAAGAATAATGTTGACAAATTAGAAATATTTGGCATTCGGCATCCTAGACTTCTAGGCATGTGATTGATCTTTGAATCTAAAAAGCTTGAACTTATCAATCAGTCCCTATCCTTGTGTTTGAGCTCAAAATGAATCATGCTATTATTGTCAATATTCTCTCTATAATGTGATGGATTGTATTTAATTTTTAGTGGATAACATACAGAGTCCTTAGCTTGAGTCTCATTTGTTGTGTTTTAAGCATAACAAATGGAGTAGCTTTTGCGACTCCTGTCCTGCCATTCAAGTCTAATTTTCTTGTGGATTTGGCCTTTTTTGCTAGTTTCAACTAGACCATGTTAATCAAACACTGTAAGTGTCAATCCTAAGAAGGTGAAAGCTGAATTATTAGAAGACAGTACACACCCTATACCCTAGTTTTAGCCATGGTTGGAGGATTCTCATCTCTAACTGGTTCCTTCTCTTTCGAACAGTAATGAAACAAAGTGTTGAGGAAGTTACTAGCCGTGCCAGGCTAAAGTACACTGGCTTATGTAGGCTTTTTCATTTAGATGAATGGAAGGAGAGCCATCTGAGTAAGTTCATGCATGAAGTTCCCTTTTCCTTAGATCCCTTTTCTAAGTTCCTTTTTGGGTGGCTCTACCATGTGATTGGATTTGCACAACTGATGGTTTTAAGCCTCCTAAATTCTCCTTTCTACTCCACTAATGACTAAAGCCTCCCTTAGCTTTTCTTCAGTTTTACAATGTTCTCTTGCCTTCACCTTTGAAGTTTTTGGAATTTAGTAGCAATGCATGAAGATAGGTCCAATGACTTCGACAACATTTGCATATAAATTAAGATACGTGTCATATTCAAATATGTTCTTTCCCAAAACATTGGTCCCACCAGAACTCCTTTAGCAAACAGTACAGGAAGATCGGATTCTTGCACCTGAATTTGTAATGACTTCTTTCATTAGAAAAAGATATGATATCTCACTTGCTTGTCGCTTAAGAGACTTAAAATCTTCAAGATCCTCCAGTTTCTACTAGTTTATTATGCAAACATTATCAGACACTTTTTTGGAAGCTAAGGCGATATGTTACAGTTTTCTTGTTCTTCAGCTGAACGAATCTAGTCAATCTTTTACCTAATACAATTCTAAGAAATGTTACACCTTTCTAGACCAGTCAATAAAATAACTATGTAGCCTACCCGCGAAGCCTTGACCTTATTTTAGAATCTTCAAACTTAAGGAATTGAAATTCCCTAGCAACTATTGATCAATGGACTTAGACTAAGCCTCCTTGAAAGCAAAATTTTGAATGGCCCCAACTAGATCGAAATTTCTCCAAGCTTTCTCTATATTTTGTGATTCTTGGTCCATTCATATGTGCATCCTTGTTGTCCAAGTAAAAGATTCATTGTTTACCATTGAAGTAATGCAAGCAAAGCTAGTGATGGGCATGCGCTAAAATTGGATTCCCCACCTTTTACGGGTCTACCGTGATCAAGGAGAATCGGGTCAATGCACAATTATAAAGGGGAGATTCTTGTATGAATTCAAATATGGGCATTTCAAATGAGACCAAACATGCATCCTTATTTGTGATAGACAGTTATGTTAGTAGCAACTAGAACAGTACCGTGATATTTCCATGGTCCTAGTTCCATGAACAGTATATCACTCGGCGTGTTGATTTTTGCGCATATGGCTGTGAAGATGACTTTGATTGTGTTGGAGTTGGGACTCAGAAAGTTGTCAATTTTGAGGGGGAAAAGAAGAATTAACTTAGCCTCTAAACACAATCAATATTGAGGAGCCTGCAAACAATACATCAAATATAGGGTTTTACCATAAATTAATTTGTGATTAAAAGAGAGTATTTTGTGATAGAAGAATTTTTGTCACAAAAAAATTATTTGTGGCTGAGTTTGTTGTTATAAGTTGGCAAAATGAAATTTGCGACAACATGTTTTTCTTCACCATAAAATAAGTATTTAGCAATATGTAACTTTTTTACCATAAAAGAAAATTATGAAAGATCAATCTTTTCCCATGAAATAAAATTTATGGTGAAATATGTTTTACTACAATAATAATATTAATAATTAATTTATAATTTTTTTAAACATTTAATCAAGCTTTCCCCCTTTATTATCATCCAATGATGGTTATAAAGACTTGTTATAAATAAAACCAAATATGGTGAATGCCCTTATCCTATACATGTGGAAATCCAATGGTCAAGTAAAAAAGAATTAGCCTTCTAGAAGAGTTAGCAAGAGAAAATTGGTGTACAGCTTGTAAAATTACACTTGAAGATTTTTCTTTTCTTACCATCTTAAATTCAAAGTGTCTGTGATTCTAATAAATATTTTTAAAAATTGTTTCTAATATTTCTAATACTTGAAAAATAAAAATTTTCAAGTATAAGAAAGATTACAAGCGCTATTTAAAATCACTACCAAATGATTCTTGGTATCGAATCTACAGTACACTCTATATCCAGCCTTTTAGGAGAAGCAAAGGAGGATCCGCTATAGAAGTTGGACGATAACTCACCTATAGAATTTTGATCGATATGTACAAAGAAACTTGCAGCGGCTATCAGAGAGCAAAAGATGAGCATTAGTCCTTCGAAGTAGTTGGAACTTGGAAGTACCAAACCCTATGGTCAAGGTCAGTGTCTGTCCTTTTTCTTTGCTATTAATTTAGATGCCTTCTATGTGTAACAAAGGGAGAAACTCCATATCGTAAAAATGGTCTTAAATGGTGTTTGATTTGTACATTGCTTTTATGGAAAACCCCAGATTTTTTGCAATTTATTGTTTGAATTCTATCTCACTAGATCATCATCAAGCCCACAGCCATTCATGGGAAATATCTCTATGATTGCAATGAGATGGATGACAGCAAACATGGTCATTTTGTTGGGTTCAAGAACATATGGTAACTACCATGCGTATCACATGCAGGAATTAATTAATTGATTTGCTCCATGATAAGGTGACTATTTGGTCAGACATCTTATTTATGGGAATTTTTTGAAATGAAATCCTGCGGATATGTCGAATAAACAACAAAATCTGATGGTGGGGAATATCCATTATGCTGTACTTGATAAGATTTTTCACCTTTTCTTAAAACATGCTTAAACTTCCAACCACAAGGGCATTCTGTATTGAGTTTTCCACGTTCATCATGTGTTCTGAATGAGAAACAACACAGAGGAATTGAGTCCTTGTGAATGCAGAAAAGGCCTCTCCTTCTGCATATGACAGAAAGGATGAAATTTTCATGGCCACATTGACAGCCAACATCATATATATGATGATCAAGTACATAGTTTGGCATGCCAAGGTACAACTCATGGTGCGAAGTAAATACAAATACGTCGATGATAATTCATTAATGGGGCATTTGGACGCGTCGGTTTTTATGACAAAGTGTTCAATTTTCTACCATTCAAGTGTTGTCATTTTGGTGAGGGGTTGGATTCTCTGTCAAATGGCATAAAAAACATAATGGACCTGACTTGTCTTCCTTAATGCTTAAGCATTTCAACAACAATGGTCTTTATCATTTAAAAGAGATGGAGAAGGGAAATTTCAATAAATGGAAACTCAATTCTTAAGAAATTTGTCATTGTGACCATTAATATAGAGACATTCAAATTAAGACCTTAGTTCTTAGACATTATTTGCCTGCCTGTGATTGCCATCGTGCTGTCTTTGATGCCATGATGATACAGAATTTGGGGTCATAAAGAGATAAACACGTGAGAGATCAGAAAACTAATCATAGATAGCTAAAGACTGTGGAGATAATCCTGCTACCATGGACAGAAAACAGAAACTGAAAACAACCCTGATCATCTTAGGCTAAAACACTAAAAACATGTGCTAGAAATGATCAAGAACCCCATTGCTGCTGCAATCAAGGGAAAAAGCCATTAGGCCAGAGAGCATTGTGGTTGTTGTCCCCAAATGGCAGCATCATGTCATCTCCAGCAAAGCCCATCTGCTCATTGGGGTTCACCAAGTCAACGAACCACTGCTGCCTCTGAATGGCATCCATGCTGTCAAAGGCTGGTTTCTCCTCCTGTGCTTTCCCTCCAGTCTTTATCAGTTGTCCTGCTGCTGCTGCGGCAGCTGCTGCTGCCTGGGACTGAGCCTCTTTGTTGAGAGACTCAATCCTCTTGTGAATTTCCTTCAAGTTCTGGTCAATCATCCACCCAAGATCATTCAAATCAACTATATTGAGATTCTGCAGGCCCTTACCAGTCAAGCTCTGGTACATGACTTGAGTAATCTCCTTTTCGCGGTTGTCCTTGCGCTGTTTCTTGAGCTGCTCATTGCCTTTTGCTATCCTTTGCCTGAGGAAGCTCTCCTGGTTGACCATCTTCTTGCTTTGCTCCATCTCAGGCATCTTCTTGAAATGGGCAAGCACACGTTGGACTCCCAAAGGGGAAGGCCAGACTTCAGGCTGAGAGTCATATGGGCTATAAAGGATGGCACAGGCATCAATCCCACAGAGAGTGCTCAACTCACTCACCTTCTTCATCAGACCCTTCTTCCTTTTCTTGAATGTTGCTTTTCTTGCAGAATCATTAGTGATGTATGCAAGCTTCACCTTCTTTCTAGTCATGATGCAGGCAAAAAGAGTTAGAGAGGAGAAAAGAATATGGAATGAAGTTGGCTTCTCTTGCCTCAAAAAACCATTGTTATATATAGAGTTGAAGAGATTCCAATCTTGATATCAGAAGATTATGAATTTGCATATCCTAGTTGGAATATTGATGGCTTATAAGATTTGGATTATAAGGTCATTAAATTTTGGGCACCTTATGTTTCGTTTCTTCCCTTTTTTTTTTCCTTCCAATTGTGGGCTAACAAGGTTTACCATCTTTGAAACTTTGGACATAAAGCTTTCAAGAAGAAAATGGAATGGCCAAATGAATGGCATCTTTTATCTGTGCATATTTGTCAGGTCAAATCTTGGGCAGGAGATTTTTAGAATGTTCAATCAATTTAATAGGGTGAGTTGGTTGAGATTTTCTTCCATTTTTGACATCCCATTGTGATTTCAACATAATATTTTTCCAATCAAAATATTATTTTCAATTTTTTGGTAAGAGGTTTAATGCATATTTAAGGGGTTTTTTTAACCTGAGGATTACAGGGGGGAAATAATGAAGCAAATGCTTCCAATTCTCTACCCTAAGAAATAATTTCTCTCTAAGTACATGTCATCATCTTACATATTCTGTTTTGTTATGAGTTGCTCTTTGTAGGATGAATCAGCAAATTTGGAAACTGTTTTTGAGATCGGTTTCTTGTTTTTTTAACTTCAAAAACATATTTAATAAATTTTGTTTTGAAATGTCATTTTGTAAGAATAATTTTGAGGTGCTCTCAAATATTGTTTAGAAAAATTATCCAAAAGGTTAATTAGTTGTGGTAAAAGGGTCATTAAGTTTGCTAATTCCTTCAGATTCCATATCCAAAATCCTTAGAAGGAATTTTGAAAAATTGACCACACTACAATTTCAATCATGTCCTTTTCTTTTTTCTTTTTTTCTTCTTTTCATCACTTTACCCTATTGCCCCCCTTAATTTTGCCATTTTAGGATTATTATTATTATTAAATACTAATATTGAATGTCACATATGATTTTTACAAAAAAAAACCCTTATGCTTTAAGAATGCTAATTCATATAGTATCATATTTTTAATCTATTTGCCTCATCCTTTTAACATATTTGTATCACATAGTTCTCTTATAAAAAGCCTAATTGCATTGAAAAATTGTTAATATTTTTTTTACAAAACATAGATTACATTTAGTTATATTTATTATTATTTTAAATATTTTTTATATTTTAGTGTGTCAATTTTAAAATTTTGAAAACTCATAAAGGTTGTAACTTTTGTATTAATTAAATGTAAAATAATTTCAATAAGATTGCTTTTGATTTAATTTTAAATAAATAATCAAATTGTGTAACATTTTTATTCAAGATGTAGCTTTTAAAAATTTATTATTAATATTGTAAAAAATGAAAAATAAAAAATAAAAAATTAAGCTCTTACAAGTTATGAGAAAAAATATTTGAGTATTTTTCTATCATGTTATAATCCTTTATGGTAAGTATAAAAATTAATTATAGGGTGTTGGACATTTTTATTAGAAGACAAACTAATGGTTATTATAGTCATTTCAGATTAGGAATTTTCAAAATTGGTAGCCGTTACAGTCCTTATCATACATTTGTAGCTTATTAGATAACTTTCTAAAAATAATTAAAAATGTAAAGAATATTTTGACAACTTTTATCCTATATCTATCTATAGAATAAAACCCAAAAACTAATTTCCATAATTGAGTTTTTGAAATAAAATTTTATTAGAAAAATAACGAAAACTAGACCCATACATTTAATAGAGAAGTTTTTATATTTTATATAAAAGTCACTATTATTTTCTGATTTTAAAAATAGAAAAGACAAAATATATCCAAATGAAAACTAAACTTTCTAAAAACATTTAAAGTTAATGTTATTTTTTAATTTCTTTCTTGTATCTTATATAAAAGTTACTATTATTTTTTTTTATTTTAAAAATAGAAAAAGCGAAGTGTATCTAAATGAAAACTAAGAGTTTGTTTGACGGAGTTTTTAAAAACAGTTTCCTCTTTTTAAAAATTCATAACATTGTTTGATTATTATTTTTTGTTTTTCGTTTTTAAAAACATAGTGAAATAGAAAACAACTTTTAAAAAATAAGTAAAAGTTGTTTCATCAATTTTTAAAAATAATAGAAAAATACATGCATTCTATTATTTCTCTTTTACATAAAATTATTATTATTTTTTTGTACATTATATAAAAGTTACTATTTTTAAATAAAAAAAACAAAAAAAAACGAGTCTCATTCATGTTTGCTTAATTAGTTGTTTGTGTCGAGCCGTAAATAGATTGTAATTGAGTTGTAAATAGAATAGGAAAATTATTTTAAAATCCTTTAAATTTAGGGATTGAGTTAGATAGTTTTTTAATTTAGGAATAAGTTAGTTTCCTATTATGTCTTTTGTTTCCTATTTCTTCTCTTGTAATCTCCTATTTAAACTGTGTGTATAGTCAATATAAAATATAGAACTTATTATTTTTCATCCCATATTTCGTGTCATGGTATCAGAGCAGTAGGTTTTTAAAATTTGGACATCATTTTGGCCTTCATCGCCATTTTTTCTGGCCTTTATAGTTGGATTTTTTTTTATATTATTTTATTCACGT
The DNA here is from genome assembly GCF_004353265.1 of Vitis riparia. Lineage (NCBI taxonomy): Eukaryota > Viridiplantae > Streptophyta > Magnoliopsida > Vitales > Vitaceae > Vitis > Vitis riparia. Next base: position 29,528,798 of record NC_048444.1, read on the forward strand.
TTTCTTTCTCTGCTTTGTTTTACTTTCTGAAGGCAAAACATAGTATTTCACGTGTTCTTTTACCAGCCTTCATTGCTATTGGTTTTTTGTTTCGCAATCTGCCTTAATTCCCAAGAGATCAGGTTTTTCGTGGAAGACGTCAGAGGTTGCAGAGACAACTACTACAACACAATCAGATGAGATTGTTCGATTTCAACAACTTGGGGATTTGCAAAACATTCAGGCTGCGTATAGGCTAGATGGAAAAAATTACCTTAAATGGTCTCAACTTGTTCGCACTACGCTGAAAGGGAAAGAGAAGATCAACCATCTTATGGGTACAGGGCCGAAACCAAGAGATCCCCGTTTTGAAGCATGGGATGAAGAAGATTATATGATTATGACGTGACTGTGGAATTCTATGACTCTTGAGATTAGTGACACATGTATGTTCTTAGCTACAACTAAGGATATTTGGGACATAATCTAACAGACATATTCAAAAGCTAGAGATGCGGTTCAAGTATATGAGGTTAAGGTGAAGACGATTGTTGCAAAATAGGGAAGTAAAACAGTTACTGAATATGCCAATCAATTGAAAGCTTTGTGGCAAGATGATCATTATAAGGTGATAAAAACCAAATGTCCTGACGATGTCGTTGTTCTAAAGGATTTCATTCAACAAGATAGAGTCTATGATTTTCTTGTTGGGCTTAACCCAAAATTTGATCAAGTGAGAATCCAAATTCTTGGCAAACAGGAGGTTCTGTGCTTTAATGAGGTGGTAGAACTGATTCGAGGCGAAGAAAGCCGAATGAGTGTTATGCTTGAACCACAAACCTTGGATGAATCAACCCTAGTTGCAAAAACAGAATATTCAAAGCAAGGAAAGAATGATCTGCCTAAACACTTAGGTAGAGACAATCAGTGGAAGGAGAACAAGATTGCACCTATGGTAAGAAACCAAGGCACACAAAAGAGAAGTGTTGGAAGCGGAATGGTAAGCCACCAAGTCGTGAATGGGGAAACCGTGGAAGACAGTAAAGGCCTCAAGCACACATGGCAAAGCAGCCCAAAACTGAGGAAAATTCAGCAACAGGCGGGTTCAATAGTGAAGAAATAGAGAAGCTAAGAAACTTGTTGGGATCCCTTGACAAACCTACTGGAACTTGTTCTTTGGCTCTTTCAGGTACACCTTCATTCTCTTTTTGCATAAATGCCTCACACAGGGTTTATGATGACTCTTGGATAATAGACTCCGGTGTCATAGACCATATGACCTCCAAATCTCAACTTTTCCATACCTATACCCCAAGCCCAAGTAACAAGAAAATTGCAGTGGCCAATGGCTCTTTAGCTACCGTTGCAGGTTTCGGAGACATATACATCACACCTACCCTTATTATTAAAAATGTCCTCCATGTACCAAAATTGTCGGCCAACCTTGTTTCCATTCAAAAACTTACCCATGATCTTAAATGTTATGCTATTTTTTCCCTTCTTATTGTGTTTTTCCAGAACAAGGCTCGGGGAAGAAGATTGGACTTACTAAGGAAATGGGTGGTTTTAACCACCTTGAATCATCTCAGAAAACTAGTAATAATTTGTCGTTGTCTTATCTTAGTTCCTCAAATAAAGAGACCATTTGGTTGTATCACCTACATCTAGGTGATCCATCTTTTAGGGTTTTAAAGGTCATGTTTCCTTATTTGTTCCAAGGATTAGATATTTCTGAGTTTCATTACAAAACTTGTGAATTGGCAAAACATACTCGTGTATCTTTTCCTATCAACAATATAAGAAGTTCTCATTCTTTTTCATTTGATTCATAGTGACATATGGGGTCCTTCGACTATACCTAGTGTTTTTGGGCCTCGTTGGTTTGTATCCTTAATTAATGATTGCACTCGGGTTACATGGATCTTTCTTCTTAAAAAAAATTCTGATGTTAGCATTGTTATACCTAATTTCCACTTAATGGTTCAAAACTAATTTGGGGTTAAAATAAAAAGCTTTAGGACAAACAATGTTAGAGATTACTTCAACCAGATTTTGTCACCCTATTTTCAATCACGGGGCATTTTCCATGACTCATCATGTGTTAACACACCCCAACAAAATGGGGTAGTCGAGATGAAAAATAGGCATTTACTCAACACAACCTGAGTCTTACTCTTTCAAGGGAATGTTCCTAAGTCCTATTGGGAGGAAACTGTTCTTACTGCCACATACATGACAAATAGAATTCCCTCACGAGTGTTAGACAACAAAAGCCCCGTAGAGATACTTAAGAGTTTCTATTCACACTTCAGAACCTCAAATGGGTTCACTCTTGGAGTATTTGGGTGCACTGCATTTGTTCATGTCTATAGCCAACATAGAGACAAGCTAGACCCCCGAGCCATAAAATGTGTCTTCCTTGGTCACTCATCCACTCAAAAAGGATACAAGTGTTACAATCCCTTATGTAGAAAATTTTACATCTCTATAGATGTCACCTTCATAGAAAATAAACATTTTTTCCCCAAGTCCTCTCTTCAGGGAGAGATTTCAATGATGGAAGATAGTCTTTGTGAGTCTTTTGAACCTCTTGACATTCCTCATGTCTTAACCCATGGTGATGAAAAATCTGAGTCATCCGAGCCAATCACACCTGAGTCACCCAATTTTACCACTGAACCCGTGTCATCCCATGTTCCATCTAGTGTCACTTGCAATTTTCCACAGTTTCCTAAGGTGTATTCAAGGGAAAAGGTCATTCTAGAACAAAAGCAGGTCCAAGAATCCAACTCAGACACTGAGAATGAAATCACGGTAAGATCATACTCACCTTTACATACACAACCTGGTGAACTTCCACTGACTCAACAAACAACCTAGACCTAGACCTTCCCATTGCTGTCAATTAGCTGATATCCTAACAAAAAGGTTAAACACTTCAATGTTTCATGATCTTGTATTCAGGTTAGGAATGGAAAACATCTATTCCTCAGCTTGAGGGAGAGTGTCGAGTTGTAAATAGGTTGTAATTGAGTTGTAAATAGAATAGGAGAATTATTTTAAAACCCCTTAAATTGAGGGATTCAGTTAGATAGTTTTCTGATTTAGGAATAAATTAGTTTCCTATTATGTCTCTTGTTTCATATTTCTTATCGTGTAATCTCTTATATAAACTGTGTGTATAGTCAATCTAAAATATAGAACTTATTATTTTTCATCTCATATTTCATGTCAGTTTGTGTAACTTGCCTTTTAATTAATACTTGGATTCTCATTCATGTTTCACAAATGAGTATCATCCATATATATATATATATATAAATATTATAAATTTGGAACCATTATAACCTATTGCCTTCTGTTTCAATAATGAAAAACTAAACAATAAACATGAGAAAATTCAAACTTCACAACTTATCTTTTTCATCTCACTAAATTTTCCATTTGCAACTCTTCCTTCCATGACTGAGCAGGGGGAGAGGATGTCTCATCTTTATCGGAAGCTTGACATTTTGCAACTCATGATGAGCAAGACCAAGATCAAGATCTACCAACCAAGTTGTACCTCATACAAGTAATGCAACCAATGATAATAGAGGTTGGCTTTTATAAAAAGACAGGAGTAAGCAAGCCAGAGGAGCCTCTTCACTCATAAATACCTATATCTTTCAAGTTTCAGCAACAACAATCAAGTCTTTAAACAGTTCAAAAAGCTTTGATGGCTTGTGGATTTTAGTTATGGTAGCATTTGTTAGTCCATTGTCCTAGGCTTTCCAAGTCATTTTTATCTTTTGAGTTTGTTCTACTTCTAGGTTCAAAATTCTTAACTTTTAGTTTAATGCTTAGTTTCAATTCATGTTGCATCATTTTTATTTAAATTTCAATCAATTACTTAGCTGAAGATGAGAATTTACAGTTCCATGTTCATGGTTGATGTGAGTTTAGGACTCTATTTTTTTATTTTTCTTATCTAGTTGACTCTAGTCTTCCTAAGCTAAGGATTAACTTTGTTTTGCTTGAATTGACACCATGATGGAGTGAGCCATGAAGAGTAATTCTTTCTTATTGGGACCATGATTTCCCATTGCTTGAAATATTTAGAATAGAAATGTGGTGGTGGAGTAAGTTAAGGGGGAGTGAAGCCTTGTAGTAGCATGATGTAGGTCTACATGAGAATTGAGTGGTTGTTAAGAAGTGTGGTGCCTATCCATATCATGATTACATGCATGAAGACTTACCTCGTGAATATAGCCTCTTTCATTCCTTCTGTCGATGCTCTCATTCAATTTCTATTGTTATTGCTTTATTTATTTCCAATCATTGAATGTTTGCCTATGATATTATTACAATTAAATATCGATAATTACATATATTTCGATTTTACAAATATATCGAATAATCGGTGGAACAAAAATTATTTAAAATTCATAAGAATGCTTGGAAAAATTCCAAAAAACAATAAAATAAACAAGAATACACATTTTAAAGTTATTTCGCAAGTGTAATTGATATAGATGTGATCAGGAAGAAAAACATTGACAGATAGAGATATATTGGTAGATTCAATATCTGAATTTTGGAAGTATATAAAGTTAAAATTGAATTAAAAAATATTTGATTTATTGAATAAAAACAATTTATACATAAATATAGTACATATGACATTACAATAGTTTTTTATATCAAAATGGAGATCGATGTGATTCCATCATATTTTTAGATAAAGAAAGTTCATCTTGTTGAAGATAATATTTATTTTAAAATGTTTAAAATACTTTTATTAAAACATGTTTTATTATATTTTAAATGAAAAATTAAATTAATTTATATAAAATATTTTATTTGAGATTTAATTTCTAAAATTTTATTAAAAATATATGGTAACAACTTTTTCTATTAACATTAATTTATTTAAATAATTAAAATTATTAATAATTTATCTTATCATATTAATTTTAATTCATAAAATATCGTCCATAAATATGGATAATTAATAATTATTTATATATAGAGAGAGAAAATTGTTCTATGATTTGTTTCCTACTTTCCTTTTTATTTTTTACTTATTTTATCTCTACCAAATCTAAAAAAAATAAAAAGGGCCGCCACCACTTCTCTCTCTCACTCGGGGCCTCGGGCATCAAGAAGCCCTTTTCTGAAGTTGCCCTCCAGACGACAGAATCCCTAAAAAGGCCCTATTTTCCTCTGCCACTTTCAATCCTCGCAGGTACTAATCTAATCATGTTATTTTTTTTTTCAACCCCCGTTTGATTCCCAAGAAAATCCATCCCCCATTCGATTTCCGGGAAAATTCATCCTCGTTTGATTTCCGAGAAAATCCATGCAAAACCCCCAAAGAAAACCAAAAAATTGTTTTTTTTTCTCCCTGTGTTTTCTGGATCTGTTCTAAGGGTCGCTTTGCTTTTGTGCCATTGGATTTAAATTTCACGAACCCTAAATCCACGATTTTTGCGCCAGGCTGAAAAACACAACCTTGGCCTGCAAATCATGATCAGATTACCAAATAACATCTTCTGTTTTTTTTTAAAAAAAAATTGGACAGATTTTGTATCCTGTGCGCGGGCTGGACTGGTAAGAAATATCGGGAAATTTCCCAAAAAATGGGTAAAAATACCGATAAATACCGAAATATTGGAGATATTTTTGAAATATTACCGAAATTTCCGTCGACCGATAATCGGTGACGAATATCGTATCGGAGCCGGCCGATAAGCGATATTTCGGATTCGACATTTCAATCCTTGACTACCACCAATGCTCACATTGATTTTAACAAAATAAAATAAAATAAAAGAATTGCATAAAAACCTTTTTAAAATAAGTATATATATATAAACTATGAAATTTAATTTAAATTATATTACCAAGCAAAAAAAATTCACACAACTTTTGTGCATTTATTTTCAAAACATTTTCTCCTCCAACTCAGTGAGCTCCATCCCTCAATGCAATTGTTATTAATAACAAATAAAAATCAAATATCAAAATGAATATACATTACTAATTAAAAAATTAAAATTAATTTTAAAATATTAAATTATTAATATTCGACATATTTGATTTCTAGAGCTTCCATAATGAATTTCTAAACTAAAAAAAAACTGAAATTCTAACTTTTTAGATTTGTGAAAAACAAAAAGTTTAGATGCTTAAAAAAAATAAATATATGACCTATAATATAATATGCTTGTAAATGATATTAACTATAAAAAAAATAATTAAAAAGCGAAAGCATTTAGGTGATGTTTGTTTTTTGGTTGAATAGAAAAAATCAAAATATCTGATTTTTCTATTCAACAAAGTAATTTGTTGATATCATACATAACTAAATTGAACCTATTGATAATAAGTTCATTTTAATTATATCGGATGATGTCAACATATTACTTTTTAACTGAAAACAAACACAATCTTAATAAAATATTATATACCTAAAACATCCTTATATTTTCCATTAATCAGTATTAATATCATATAAGGAATATAAATTTATTCATTATCAAACATATATATTTATAAATATAAACTTATTATTAATTTATTAATCTCTCTTATATCAAACAAGCATTGATATTATGTAATTAAAAGATTAGAAAATTTATTATCAAATTGTGCATGAATGTGGATTTGTCAATTTCTTTTATATGAAACTCATCAATTTTAAAAATAATTATATTTTACTAATAACGGACGATTTTTAAAATTCTCTAGATCCTGAATATATATATTTTAAATATTTTATTAAAATTTCAAATTAAATAAATATTGTAACATTACTAACGTTACCCTCCACTAAGATTTGAATTTGCTTGAATCTTTGAAGAACGAAGCCTAGATTCAGAGCGCTCTCTCTCATATGAGCAAATCCACTCCCACTCTCAACACCTGCTGCTGCGAGTTCTTTCTTTCTCTGATCCCCTTATGTAAGCTTCTGATTCGCCTCCCGTAATGCTAATTTTAGATTATTTTTTAGGCAAATTTTAGGGCTTATTTTGTTAATTTTTCACCCAGAAAATGATGAAAATTTTGGGTTTTCATTTTCTATTGAATTCTTTGTTACATTTCATCTCCATTATTTGGTTAAGTTTTTATCTTTTTTATTTTTTTGGGTTTTCTAAACTTTTAGCTTTTGGCCACTCTGATGTGGATTTGTGGGTTCTTCAAGCAGTTTTTGCTTGAAAAGGGTAGGAAATCTGGACGGAAGTTGGATGGTTTTCTCTATGGGATTTGGGGTATTGTTCAAGAAAAAAAAAAGGAAAATAAAGGAGGATTCTGCTGGTTTCAAATAAAATGAAAGAACAGCAAACCTGAGTGAACCCAGACAGTTTTCATGTCTGCTAACTTGTTTTCCCCAGAGTGTTAATGTAACAGAAATTTCTAATGGTCATTGAGGGGTTTGAATACAGTCAATAGGTTTTTTCACACAATCGTCTTTTCAATCTCACACAAAATGCAAAATTCATCTTTGGAAGAGAAAAAAAATTTGTGGTATTAATATGGGAATATGTTATTTGTATTGACTCTCTTTAGGAATTACGGGAAATTCTATTGGCAGGATTGACATTGATCAAGGAGGGATATATATATATTTGGTACAGGATTAATTTGGGTCTTCTTAACTAAATAGTGTTTTATAATCTCTTTAAGTTTTTGTTATTTTTTCTGATTGCAATGTTGTTGGTTGCTATCGCCTTCTTGTAAAATGAGAAACGATACATGTTCTATTTTCATCTTTTTCTTTTCTACTGATGGCATTCATGTAGCCAACCATCCATGTTCTGCTTTGATTTTTTCAACTCCATTCGTAGCATTCATGCAGCAGGATTTCCATCTTTGTTAATGTGGAAGATAATCTATATAAGATGTCAGATTTGGTTATTTGAGTTGGATTTTTTTCTGGTTTCTTCATGTGTATTATTAGCCTCACCAGTTTCATGTGTTGGTGATGTAACTTGAAGCTTGGGACCCGGAGTCATGGTTTTGGTGGGTATGACCATGTTGTATTTGGATCTTCTTGCAGTATACCTTCCCTTAGTCATGTGTGAGACAGTGTGTGCCTTTTCTATCATTCTGAGGAACATGAGGCTTTCTGTCATATTGAGGAATGTGTACATTGGTTTTGTTTGTTCTTTGTTATTCATAATTCTCATGTTTTGTGGGATTTGGATTCAGTTGCTTATAATCACATAAAAAAGGTTTACCATTGAGAAACTTTCATGAGAAGCAGGCCTTTTTTTAACCCACAGTGGCAACTTTTAGCATAATGAACCAATTTATTTGATGTAAAGAAAGTTTGCTTTGGTACCTTAATGTCATAATAGGTTCAAACAACTTCAATACAAGTTTGATTTGTAACAATTGACAATGATTTTTATTTTTTATTTTTTCTAAACATGTTACCCAAATGATCATTGAATGAAAAATGTTACCCTTTTCTATAAGTTATTGAATCAGAAGATTCTAATTGATTAATTATCCAAAAGTTGATTTTACTATCAAATAGATTAATTTTGGTAAGGTCAATATCAATGTTACTATTGTCAATTGTTACGCATAAAAATTGCATAGCAAAAACTCCTGGGCAGTTGGATGCATTGATATTAGTCAGTATTCAACCCCAACCAAAGAAGAAAAATTTCAGAAACAAAATTTGAAGAGAATTCAAAACTCTCAGCATATGGATCATCTGACTAACTATGTTGGTTTTTGTGCTGTTTTTTTTTTCGTTGCAGCTCAAAGAGGATGAAAGTCAAGATCTTGCGTATCCTTTTTAATTATGTTTTTGTTTTTTGCTTGGATATGCTCCTTCATGTTCTTTCAATATTTTAAACCATCAAACTCTTAAAACTTCATAAGTCATGTCATTACACTCTTATATGTGTCATCTCATGTCTCAAAAGATAAAAGAATTTACTGAACCAAGGTTCTCTATTTTAGAGAGATGTTTATGCATAAATTTGGCTCACATAAGCATTCATACTCCTTTTATACCTCTGTACTGGGGATATACACCCCTTTTTTTTTCTAGGCTATCTATTTATAAGATTTATAATTAGCCTATTAGAAAAGTCATTTTGTAGCGTGCAAACTAGTTACAAATTTTAGTTGTTTATTCAGAATTTGAAATCATAATGTTTTGAATTGCTCAACTTAAGGTAATTTTGGACAAAAGATGCACCACTTGAATTCTTTTACCATCTTTATATCATGAGACTGTTAAATAAAGTTTTTATAATGAACTTTGATCCATATTCTGATACTTTTTATTACTCCTCTTATGGGACCATAGTTTTTTAAAGGGCGCCTAGGCCTATGACACAATGACTCCCTAGCTTTAGCTCTTCATCTATTTTATTTCTTTTTCATTTTTTTACTTTTATTTTTTATTTTTTTTACTTTATTTTAAAATTTTATATAATTGGTTTAGTTTTTGTTGGATACTTTTTTAAAATGCTTGGAATCTTGATCTCTTTGTTATTTAGACTGAATTTTGGACCATTTTTTTTTATAGGTAAATGCAATGAATTTTGGACCATAACTAGTGGTATACGAGTTATGCTAAAATTTTGAATCTCCTAATTTATGATAGGTTGTAGGAGAGCCTATGCCCTTTAGAATTATTAGTTGACTTGCATGAGATTCATCCTTCAATAATTTATTCCAAGGTTCAAATAATCTCAGTTTCATTCTCTGGTTTCTGCATGTATCATTTTAATCTGAACATGAATTGCACTTCAATGAATGCATTGAGCAGTAATCGTAGAATTGCATGTTGATCGTAAGGATGGTACAACATGACTTATTTTGTGCTTTTTGTAGAAACTGTTTTCCCTTAACCTATTCACTTGTGAATGCTGCCTGGCTTTCAAACAGAGTATGTTCTCTTAATCCCTTATATATTAGATCTTATTTGAACTCCAAATACAGAATATTTGGTACAGATTTTTATATCTGGTACTCAATAATTATATCTTTAACTAGATTTCCTTTTTTCTATGAAGAAAAATACTCACAACCTTCTTGGTTGTTGACCTGCATATTTAGATGTTTCATTTTTTATATAGTAAGAAGCCATAATTGTTGTACTCTGTAAAAATTGTAGGTGGCATGCTGTCGCATCATGGACATGGGATGCCCAAGATGAAACCTGTGGGATTTGTAGGATGGCATTTGATGGTTGTTGTCCTGATTGTAAACTCCCTGGAGATGATTGCCCACTAAGTAAGTGGCTGACTTTGGTTACTTTATTGTCTTGCTGTTGTGTATTCAAGTTTGCCCAGATTCTGAATAATTTCTTATTTTTGTAGTTGAAATATGCTTATTGTAGGAGCTCCTGCATAAGTTTCCATATATTAGCCACTGAAAATTGGTGGATTTAAAATAACTTCTCCTATCAACTTTGCCACCTTCTCTGAACTACTTTCCCATATTTTTAGTTCAATGTACAGATTTTAGCAGCTTCTCCATTAAGTTCCTATGTGTTGGTCTTTGACCAATGGTGGATTTAAAATAGTTCTTGCCGTAGGCTACAATTACATCATGCCCTCTCCTAACCTTCCCTCCCTGCATTTCTATGTGTTGACTGTTAAGAGTGCATCATGAATGGCATTTTTTTGGATGGTTTATGAGGCATAGAAAAGAAAGCTTTCAGGTTCAATTTTAGAAATTGAAAGTGTTGTTTCTTGAAAAGCTTACATCTTTCATTTTCACTTTTAATTTTTTGGCCTCGTATTTCATTCTCCTGGATATATCTTGAAATTATATTTTTAAATCTAGAATTTTCCTAGTGGCTTGTGAATATTGGCATGTAATATAATATAGTTTCTTGTCGGACATGAAATCTCCTGTGTGTCATTTATCTTCTCTATTGCTTTTTCTCCATTATGGATGGATCATTAAGTTTCTTGTGGCCTCTTCACCATTGTGCATGCATCATTTATCATCTCATTTTTTTTTTTTTCTCTATGATGGTTTCTGGACATGGATTGGGAACATTCCTGCCCCAAGCGTCCCAGCCTAACGTTTTGTTCTTGCTTGGGCATATGTGGAAATTAATCATTAAAAAAAGTATGCATGTGGCATGTTTGTTGTTTGGCCAGCATGATTATGATCCTAAGATCTGCATGAGTTAATCTTCCTTAAAGAGAAGTTCATGGGGATCTGGGAAGTGGGTTGTTTGGATGGAATATTTCATTTTATGGGGTTCTTTTGATTGACAAATATTTATATATATATAAAAAAAAGATTAAAGAAACTTTTAAGTTTTTTTTAGGAATTGGTATCAATCCAACTAATGATTCTATTAACCATTGTTTTGTCCTGCAGTTTGGGGTGCTTGCAACCATGCATTCCATCTCCATTGCATCTTGAAATGGGTGAATTCGCAGACTCCTCAAGCGCATTGCCCCATGTGCCGTAGGGAATGGCAGTTCAAAGGATGAAATATGCAAGTTGTATGAATTCTTTGTCTATATCTCTATATGTCTCAGAAGGGTATTAGTTGATATTAGATGGGCAACACTTTACCTGGAAAGTTAAAGGTTTCAGTCATATATTTAGCTTTGTTTATGGCACAAAAACCCCCTTTACTAATTTGAAACCCGTTAACTATTATAATCCTTTACCAGATAATAATGATGTTTGGTGATCATACATTGGCATTTTATGTACTTGCTTTTTTGAACCATCTTTTGAAAAAGGAAAACACTAGTGTGGAGAAAAGATTAGGCCCTTAAAGAAGTTAAAAGGAAATGTGGGGTTCCTGTACAAAAAGAAACCTAATATGAGATGATAACAGCTGTTTCCTTTATAACACTCAAAACAGCTATTTCATTTAGAGCACCCACCACTGTCAGTGGGATAGGCAAATGCATAAGCACAGTTCTAAAGAAAGTGAAACGACATAAAGAATTTTCTAACTTCACTGATGCATGTCTTATGAAGTGGATATGCTAATGCGTGGCATGTGTGTTAGGCTCAACTTCATTTTCATATCTAGGTAAATAAAAAAAAAAAAGAAGAAAAGTCCAATGCTCCTGCTTGCAAATATGCTAGTGTGCTGGAACATATGCTTGCTATGGAATTTTGCTCCAAGTTGACGAGTTCTGGGTTCCATGGCTCACCTTTGGCTGCCCTCTTTTCTTTAGGTAAATGAATGGTTCTACAATCTGGCCTGATGGTGTTCATTTCAATCGTAGTGTAAAAAAATGCGCTTCCATGTATCATATTTTAGTTTTTATCCATATTCTGTAGTCGATACAGAAGTTTTCATGCTTGATGGGTACATGGTCATCTTGTTTCTTGTATAAAGCCAAACTCTTCATGTGATGCACAAGTGTTTTGTTTTACACAGGAATGCTTCCTTTTGCATGGTGGTTAACTGCTTATTGAACTTCCCTCTACTATTTGATTGCTTAAATTATAAGGAAAAAGGAATATTAATTGTAGCTATTACGTGGTTAGGTAAGTCCAAAACTTGGGGGGCCTTTTTGTTGGATGAGAATCGAATCCCATTAACATTTTGGGTGGGAAAAAAGGTGGATAAAATGCTTTTTTCAAAGAACAGCATCCTAAGAATTATAAGGAAGAAAAAAGGTGGCCTAGAAAATAATCTGAATCTCTTTTTTTATGGTCTGTCTGCTTTTTATGGTGGTGATATACTCCATCAAATACCCCACCACCATCCTCCTATCTCTGGATGGGAATATAACCCCACAAGGGCCACCACCAACCGTTATACAACATAGAAGGAAAAATAGGTACAAGAAAATATCACTTCATACTTTTAATAGATAATAATAATTGTGACAATACAATAGTACAAAGACATGGAAACATGGAAACAAATTTGATATTCTAGCAAAACACTAAAATGACCACCACCATTGTAATCACCCACCAACAAGTTTTTCTCCTAATTGAAACAAAATGAAGGAAAAGAACAAAAACCGCTGGCACACGATGAATGTGGAATCATCCATTAGGTAATACTCCAAATCAGTACTGTCCATCCAGAAGTAACAATCAAGCTAACTCCATGGGCCCTCCACATTCCCCCACCACCTGCCACAAAGTTAATACCGGTAATCATCGCCATATCTTAATAAAATGTGACAGACAAAGAAAAGAGCCATAACCCATTTTAAAATAAAATTATTCAATCTTCTATCTTTATATATGGCCATCAGATGCCACTGTTTGTAATGGTCCGAACCCCTCAATTATTAGATCTGATTCAAAAATTTGAATATAAGCATTGGATGGTGAAGGTCAAATCAAGTAGGACTCTTCTTTTGTATATCATTTTTTGTATTAAAAAAAAAAAGTTCAAAGTAAAACAATTGTACACGTTTCTGTAAATAATTCAACGAGTTAGTCGGCAGGATGTACGTGGCACATGTACAAAAATTGAATTGTGGGTGTAATATGCAAAAATATGCAAGAGAGATGATATTTACCAGAGAGTGGATTATCACTTGGTGATGACATAGACAGCATAGACAATTCCAGGAAGGTAGCCGAAAAAAGTCAGCACCAAACAGATCCAGAACTCCGCCTGCATCATCATGTCACCATTCAGCAATTGGACAAGGGGTATTACAAAGATGAAAACTGTAAATGAAGTCAATTTGAATCCAGAAAGTGATTCTGAATTCAATCATTCAGTTAACACAAACCATGATTAGTTTAGAGAGCTGGAAATCGAGTACCTGGCATCCAAACTTGAGGAAGACACCAAGGGGGGGCAAGATGATGGCCAAGAGAATGTCTATGCAGGTGGCTGCCATTTTCTTCACGGGTTTTGGTCACAGAAAGACACAGAATATTAAAGGGTTGAGAGGGAGAGATGATGGAGAAGTTGGGAGAGGAGTAGTTTCTAAAGGTGAGTAACTGCATCAGTAGGTGGTTGCCCATTTATAGACCTAACTAATACGTGGGGTTGTCCCATTGGGTTTAGATATTGTGTGCCCGTTTTCTAAAGGCATTTGGGATATGGCTTTACAGACACATAAAATAAAGATACAGCTCACACAGCATCGGCCAATGAATTGAGGAACGTGGCACGTGGTAGCTTCACATGTGGAAGGCCCACCCCCAAAGTCTTAACTCTTAAGTTTGCGAGTAACTCTCATTGTGGGAGACTTGCAGTTGCAAGAGACGGGTTGGTATGATAATCTAGAGGCTGGTGGGTTGCAAGGACGGTGGCGATCATGGAAGTTGTGATATGGGTTCCACCGTGCATGTGGTGTAAGCTTGGTCCAAAAGTCCAAACCCCACATCACCATCGTCCATGTGTAAAGCATCTGTGCATTTTTCAGTGTCCTACACTTTAGAGATAAGCATGAAAAGGGGGGGAAAAAAAGAGCTGGTTCTTTGAACTTCCTTGCAGACACATATATGTCGATGGGTAATTAAGAGATTCGTTTGTGTGTTTCTAAATTAAAGGTTTGACAATGTAGTTTGGAGCAGCGTGGCACCTCCGGCCAATCATTCCAATTCTGTGGGTGATGGGTATTGGCTTCTGATATGTATCTGTGAGGATTTGAGGAAGCTTCCCGTTTGTGAGTTTCAGAAGACTTTAGCACAAAGACAGAGGATAAGGACAAGATGTTTTGAGATTGTATTCGCGTGAACAGTATCCATTACCGACACCCCTGCCGCCACCCTCTACCACCGTATCACAAACTGCCATGTGCCCTTTTCTTAGTTCTCTCTCCACCATTTGTGGGCTTCCCTTCATTTTCGGGTCTTTTGTTTCTCCTGCAAACATTGAAGTTATGATCCAACCCTAAATTCATGCGCTGAAAGTGGGTTTGTACAGCTTCTTCCTTGGTTTGTTTTTATGATATCCCACATGGTTGGAATCAAGGAGAAGTTGTATATAAATGGTGACAAATGGTATATATAGAGTCGATGGGAGAGCTTGACCCCACTTGCGATACTCCTCAATAAAATACTGGGAAAGATACTGAAGATTTTGCTTATAACTGGGAATTTTTTTATTTGATAGAGATGCGATGCGATGAGAGGTCCATCCCCATTAAAATTCTTCCACAAAGGGTTATCTCCAACTCCTCCCAGTTCCAGTCCTACTCATCTCAACTATCTACTGAACACAGCCATTCAAACCAGAAGCCTCAAGCATGCTACCCAAATTCATACTCAAATCATCATAAACAACTATACATCCCTGCCTTTTCTTTTCAACAACCTCATCAACTTATATGCGAAATGTGGGTGTCTCAATCAAGCCCTCCTTCTCTTCTCAATCACCCATCACCATTTCAAGACTATTGTCACTTGGACATCTCTTATCACCCACTTATCTCATTTCAACATGCACCTCCAAGCCTTATCCCTTTTCAACCAAATGAGGTGCTCTGGTCCCTACCCCAATCAATTCACCTTCTCTTCAATTCTATCCGCTTCTGCCGCCACCATGATGGTTCTGCATGGTCAACAGCTGCATTCTTTGATCCATAAACATGGGTTTGACGCGAATATCTTTGTTGGCACCGCTTTGGTTGACATGTATGCCAAGTGTGCTGACATGCACTCCGCAGTGAGAGTGTTTGATCAAATGCCTGAGAGAAACCTTGTTTCCTGGAATTCTATGATTGTCGGGTTCTTTCATAACAACTTGTATGATAGGGCAGTTGGGCTTTTCAAGGACGTTCTTAGGGAGAAAACGGTCATTCCCAATGAAGTAAGTGTTTCTAGTGTGTTGAGTGCTTGTGCCAACATGGGGGGCTTGAATTTTGGGAGACAGGTTCACGGGGTTGTCGTTAAGTATGGTTTGGTTCCTTTAACTTATGTGATGAATTCGCTGATGGATATGTACTTTAAATGTAGGTTCTTTGATGAAGGTGTCAAGCTGTTTCAGTGTGTGGGGGATAGAGATGTTGTAACATGGAATGTACTGGTTATGGGGTTTGTCCAAAATGAAAAATTTGAAGAAGCGTGCAATTATTTTTGGGTCATGAGGAGGGAAGGGATTTTACCTGATGAGGCCTCATTCTCTACTGTTCTTCATTCTTCCGCTAGTCTGGCTGCATTACATCAAGGCACTGCAATCCATGATCAGATAATAAAATTAGGGTATGTGAAGAATATGTGCGTTTTGGGATCTTTAATTACAATGTATGCAAAATGTGGGAGCCTGGTTGATGCTTATCAAGTCTTTGAAGGGATTGAGGATCACAATGTGATCAGTTGGACAGCCATGATCTCAGCTTACCAGCTGCATGGCTGTGCAAACCAAGTGATTGAATTGTTTGAGCATATGCTAAGTGAGGGGATTGAACCGAGTCATGTTACTTTTGTCTGTGTTCTATCAGCTTGTAGCCATACTGGGCGTGTTGAAGAGGGACTTGCTCACTTCAATTCCATGAAGAAAATTCATGATATGAACCCTGGGCCCGAACACTACGCCTGCATGGTTGACTTGCTTGGTCGTGCTGGTTGGTTGGATGAAGCTAAGAGGTTTATAGAATCAATGCCAATGAAGCCCACCCCATCCGTCTGGGGAGCTCTGCTTGGGGCTTGCAGGAAATACGGCAATCTGAAAATGGGAAGAGAAGCTGCAGAGAGACTTTTTGAGATGGAGCCATATAATCCGGGAAACTACGTGCTGCTTGCTAACATGTGCACACGCAGTGGAAGGCTGGAAGAAGCTAATGAGGTGAGGAGATTGATGGGTGTCAATGGGGTAAGAAAGGAACCTGGCTGTAGCTGGATTGATGTTAAGAACATGACATTTGTGTTCACTGCACATGATAGATCACATTCAAGTTCGGATGAGATCTATAAGATGCTAGAGAAGTTGGAGAAATTGGAGAAATTGGTGAAGAAGAAAGGGTATGTGGCTGAAACTGAATTTGTCACTAACCATCTGGAAGAGAACGAGGAGGAGCAGGGCTTGTGGTATCACAGTGAGAAACTAGCCCTTGCATTTGGACTACTAACCCTTCCTATCGATTCTCCAATTAGAATAAAGAAGAACCTGAGGACTTGTGGTCATTGTCATACAGTTATGAAACTTGCTTCAAAGATTTTTGACAGAGAGATTATTGTCAGGGATATCAATCGGTTCCACCGGTTTGCAGATGGTTTTTGTTCCTGTGGAGATTACTGGTGACTAGACTCAGCATAATTTGATGAGTCCCAAACACCATTTTGGAAGCCTCTCTTTTTTCATTTTCCTTTTTAATCGAAGTTAACATTATTTTAAAAAAAAATGTCAAAATAATGTCACCCTTAGCAGTTTTGTATTTTTTGAGCTGCCTAACCGAATTTCTTCTGTAACATTATTATCAAATCTTGAGAAATCTTCTTTAAAGGAAGCTAGAGTTCTGGCTTAGACTAGCACACTTAGACTAGCACATCCAATTTTCCTGTTTGCAAACCTTTGAATTTACTTGTCTTTTACATTGTCATTGTTGCCAATAGGCATCTTATTTGTATATTTATTATACCTCTTGCACTGTTTCCCACTCTTCATAACCCCACTCTTTCTTCTTAAGGTAAGTAAGATAAAGGGCCAGGCATGGTGGGGTAGGAGCATCCTGTTGACAGTCTTTTTGGCTTGACCAAGAAGTTTTATGTCCTCTGATCACTGTTCTTTGTTTTTGAATTTTTAATAAGGGGATCCAAAATGCATCATATGCTAATTGGTCTATGAGATATTCTATCATTGACCATTAGTATCTGAGCTGTGAAATTGTGATAAAATTGTTATGAACTGTTTGATGAACTCTATACTAAAGCCAGGAGGATATGAGGAATTCTCATCAAAGATTTGAGTGCATATTCATGATAATTACTTTGCTAATCCAGTGGAGTTCCAAAGGCATGCACAAGAGATTACTTGATAAATGTTGAAGCCTATGAAAGCATTCTGCAATAAATTAAGAATGCATCTCCTCAAATTGCTTCCATCAGGTACTTTTGATGGTTTTGGTCTCTCCTTGTTGATTTTTGTTTGGAGCTAAAACTTTATGTATTATCATCATAATTATGAAATTTTATGATCAAATATTACGTTGATTTGAGATTTTTATAGTTGATTTTTAATTCTGCAGATCCTAACTTATTGGCAGCTAGTTGCTAAGAAACCCCAGAACCAGGAAAACTGTGGATGCTGTGCAACAGTACTTCAAATAGAATTAGGACAGAAGGTTAGAAGTAACAAAAATTGACTATGAGCAAAGAGATTTCAGAAGTTTAATGTTCTTACCGCAGGCCACTGAGGAGATTTTTCTCCAAGCAGCATCTTTCTATCACAAAATGGGTCCCAAGTTCCTGTATGTGGAATGAAGTGATCATTAGGTCATCCCCGAGCTCATCATAACCAAAAGGAGGAAACAGTTTTAAAAAACCCAATAGAACAGTATGCTTCCTTTCCTGACCTGTTAAAACTTAAAAAGATAAGGTTTAGTTTAGGTCTATAACATAACTGTGTTATTTTAAACCCAGGTTCTTGTGGATGGGACGTGCAAGCAGAATTCTCTATATCCTTAATTAAGTTGCAGTGCCCAGTAATGATTGTTTTGGAATCTCTGCAAAGCTGTCTTTTGGAATTTCCTTTTTGCCTTTTGTCTGTCCCTTTTGATTCTCCTGGGTGTAGCTAGGGGCTGTGGAGTCATCCATCTGATAACCATGGCCTATTATTGAAGACAAAGGTGCATGAACTTGGACATTGCTACTACTATCTGATGAGAGTATGCTGCCTTGGAAGGACGGTTGCTATTATTATCTGATGAGGGTGAACTGGTGAAGCTGTCTCTGCAGAAACTTTCTATCCCTGTATATCCTTTCAGAAACATAGATTGCATGCATGCATGTAGTGCTCAATGCGTAAGAGGATTCTGTTCTGAAAGTAAGTTGCATTAGAAAATTGAGACTACTTCCTAATTTGATGCTCTTTGATCTGTTTCTTGCATGATATATAACATGATGTGGTCATATCTTGCAGTTGCACCACAAGACTAGTTTCTTTCTTCCTCTTTTTATTTTTATTTTATTTTATTTTATTTTTTATTTTTTAACTCTTCAAACAATAATCTCTTAGGAGTCCTATTATAGTGAACCAAAGTGGTTTTTTTGTACAGTAATTGGTGAATTTTATCAAGGGGAATCACTGTTACAATATGGCAGCTGTTCCTTCTTAAGTTGCTTTCATAAAGGAAACAACCTATTTATTGCCTGTCCACAGAAGTGCAACTCATAAACCTCTCTGGTGAGAAAAGTAATTACTCTTTTTTTCATTCGATGACATTGCAATAATGATGCCGACATGGTCTCATTAAAGCCAGATTTCTCTAAGGTTGATGCAACACAGTTGAGCTATCTCATCACAAGCTTGGGCAGGTCTCAGGCTTTACTTTAATGTGTCGTGTAGACTTTGTATGGGCAAACCTCCCCAGAACCACCACCACTAACACCCCTTGAGTTCCCATATCACAAATTTATGAAAATATCCATTTGAAGAACATGAGTCCTCTCTACTGTTGAAATAACGCCCATGTGACTCTATTACCTGCCACACGCATGTTTATTTCAAAAGTTATGCTGCCCTGATCTCTGTCATTCTGAGTTTAGTAAAATCTTTAAACCTGAATTTCATAAAATCATGGGCAGAAGTAATATTATAATCAATTGAATCATTTGAGGCCCATTAATGAACTTGCAAAATGGAAATTATTTTTTTCCTATCAGTGCTCCATGTTTTGATGTTTGCACTCCTGTTCAAGTCCTGTGGGATGTAAACATAAAAGGAGTGGAGGTAGCTGAACATATGTACATGGTTTGGAGCAAGGGCGTACCAATCATTATGTTATTAAAAAACAGTGCTATTATTTGAATTATTACAGATTGAACATGATTTTCAGGGACACAAGAAATTGTATTGAATACTAGATATTGTTGGTAGCACCTAAAGACAAGAGAAAAGATGAAGACAGGTTGGTGGTAGATAACAGCACCCTGGCCCCTGTGCTTCTGCTCCACTTACAGAGCAATTTAAGTTTTCTAGCCTAAAAAATGTCTGTCCATGTTAGATGGGTCTATCAGTCATGTGCAGATTGCAGGGGAGCAGAGACAATGGTCTGCAGAAATTGTTAGTACTGAGAAAGCATGATTCATGCTTGGTCCAATAAAAAGGCTCCGCGGCCAAGACGAGCACTAATTTAAGTGAGGTGAGTCCTACCTCCATTATCCCATAGGGGCTCACCTCCATTAATTTACAATATCCTCTCTTCTTCCCACATCTCTGTATGAGACACTGTATATTTCCCTTTTTTAATCTAGTATCCCTTCTGTGTCTGATATATTTTACATGGGATCATCAGGTCAATGCCAACTTTCTCAGGAAAATTATTTCTTTTGTTTCTTTTAGGCACAGTAGTACATTGTTTATCTATATTTGCCTTACATGCTGTTTTGGATTAATAATAGGCTCCATTCTGTATTGTTTTAAGGTTGTTGTTCTGTTTAGGCTTTGTGGACAATTTAGAACTAAAAAAATGAAGTCATCAGAGGCAAACAAGAAGATTTTGGTTGCTGTTGCAGGACCTCGGGTTACAAGATCAGACAAAATATGCTCATCTATTGAATCATAGTCGGTTCAGGAATTTAGTGCGGTGGATAACCTAGAAGATTGCAGTTTAAAAATAAGACACATGATACTTAGTCCTAAAATGGAAGAAGTTAGTCCTATCATTAGTATTGGAATGTTTGACATGGTTTGGCTGCAAATATGCTGTGTGGGGTAGCCCCAAATGCAACTAACACGTCTGCTGAGTTGGTGTTTGTCTAATGCTGCCTTTTCTGGCTTCTGGGTCACCTTATCTGTCAGTCTATTCATATGGACTTTGAAGAATTGCTGTAATTTCTAGGAAGATGATTCATATGTGATCTGATTTGCCTATACCATTGTTATTTTTGCGAAGGAAGATACTTTTGTTTGAAAAACCGATGTGGGTTAAGTCTTTTCACTTTTGCAACTGGTATTTGTATTTTGCTTTAAGAAAAGAAAGTACACGTTATTGTTAGGTGAGTCCATGCTTTTCTCCTGTGATCACGTCAGGGTTAGGTTTCCTTTTAAAAGTGGTTGTATATTTTAATGCAGGGGTGCTGGAAAGAAGCTGCCTCAGAACAAGGTGGAACAAAACTTTTTATAAGAGCAAAATTAGAATTTGGGGGGGAAATTGCTGCAGTTTACCAATAGGGAAGACCCCTAGTGTGCCTGCTGTAACGAAGTTGATTGATTGAATTCCCCTAGACTTGAAGATGATTCAGTCATGTCCTTTTCATCAAAGACAAACCAAACTCAAAAAACTTTACAGAATAGTGGGCACTGGGCAGTGGCAAAGCCATTGTCTTGCATAGGGGACACGTGGTTGGGGTTGGGTCAATTGCAGGAGGGGGGGAAACACTGTGTCTCGGTCAGGAGCTGCCAATATCAAGTCCATGTCCATGGCCACAAAAGGATGAGCACAGTGTCACGTGAATTGCACACCATCCCATTCGACACCCAGCTTCCACAAGCTCAAAAAAATTTTCTGGGTCACAATCAAAATCACTGAAGAAGGAACATGCATGCACCAAAGGGGAAGGTAAAAGAAAGGGGAAAGATGCTAGAAATGAGGAGAGGGGGTCCACATTGGATAGTGCCAAATCCCTTACTGGATCACAAAAGGGTCCACCTGGAAAATCTATTTTCCTTTTTCCCCCACTGTTTGGTTCCGTCTATGGGCATTGCCCACCTCTCTCTCAATCAAAACTAACCGAATTTAATAGACGTTTACTGAGTAGAAAGCAAATAAACAACTATTGATCTTGTGCATAGAAGACAGAGACATCCCCTAATCTCATCAACCCAAAATCTAATCAAATTCATATTTTAATCCAGTGGGTCCTTCCTCTCTATCTTACTGGATAAAGGCAGTGATTTGGGTGTCCCCTAATGAACCCTATCATGCTCTTTTCAACAAAGGGCACTTGTGAGGGCGACAAACAATTCCTTCTATTATAAACTATTGGGGAGGTGGTAATCTGATCTCACATTTTCAGCTTTTTAACTGAGAATCAAAATACTTTAAATTCTTCAAGTAAAATAAAAGAATTTGATTTTACATTTACAAATAATAACAAATGTAGAGTCTAAGTCTAGGTGACAATGAAAGCAGAGTAGAATAAATGAGAAACCCATGATGGACAAGGCAATTACTTTATGAATCCTTGAGAACCCAAAACTTTCAAACCCATGGATAATGCTAGAAGTAGGAAAAAGGGCAAGGCACCCAATCTTGAGTTGTTTTTTTATATTAGGGAAAGGGGAATGAATACATATAAACCCCACAAGTATAACTACATTTTGGGATAACATTTAAAAACATATAGAATGGAATAGAATAATATTGTTGAATTCGAATACATGGAACAGAGACACTGCACCTCCCTTATCTGATTAGAACCACCCTATCATTTACTCTTCACAACAAAGAGGCCAAGAGGCCAAAGGGTGAGTGTGGTGGTGTGTGCACTGTGTGGTGTGTGGTGTGGGGCACAGGGTGTATATAAAATAATTAAATATAGTGCAATTTCAATAATGAGAGAGTGACACAATTCACAAGAACCGTTGGATGAGAATAGAGACAATGGGCCCACACTTACACATACAAATGGACGAAAAAAATTTTAAAAACTCAAAAAACTAGAAAAGCAGTGCAAACTTGAAAATGAAGTATGATTGGTTAAAAAGGAACTTGACTGTGGTTAAAGGTGAGAGGGCAGTTGTTGGGTTAGCCCCCTGCCACTGCAACAAATCAAAGACTTCCCATTGTTCCCAAACCTTTCGCCGTCTTCTACTACCACCCATCTCACCTCTCTCGATAACTTCAGCTTCTGAGTCTCAAGTTTCAGTTTTTTCCACATCTTCATGCATCTGGATTGGCGTCTTTTTTTGTTTGGTTCGAGGAGGCTTCAATTTTCCAAAAGTTTTTTGTTTCCTTTTCATTGAGTTCCATGGCAATTTGCTCACTGGGTTGTGACTTGGAGTGATATAATTGGAGGTGAAGCTTACTTACTTGGTTCTGAGATTTGGGTTTCTTTATGTACTTGGTTTTTAGTGGAGATTATTGAGATTTTATTGAATAATTTAGCAAATCTGTTGTGGGTTTATCCGGGGTTTTTTTAATTTATTATTTGAAGATTGAAAAAGCGGAAAGGATGGAGTTTTTTAACTCAAAGCAGCTTAATTTAGAGGGTTTTCGGATCTTTCTGAGTCATTAAAGAATTGGTTTGACTGATAAAATCATTTTTAATTTATATGTAATTTAGTGATTAGGACATTGGTATTAAAAGCAAGATTTTGTTCTGGAAATTATGTAACTGTAAAAGGAGTAGAAGGCTTTTCCTTTTTGCTCCTGTTACTTCAACCGGGATTGTCTTTAACTAGGCTTCCGCTGATGGCCATGCTAGTTTTTGGGTTGTTGAGAGGGAGAGTTGATTTATAGAATCATAAGAGTGCACCAATGGCAAAGTAATTGTGATAGCAATTAGAAAATAGTAATTCAAATCCTCATCATGCCTTTCTCTGAGCTTTATCGAATGGCTAAGGGGAAACCCGAATCAGTGCAACAGAAAACAAATGATCTCTCTTTTGGGTAAGTGTTCAATTTCTTTCATTTGACTTATTTTACCATATTTACAAGCTTAGTCCTTGATTGCATGACTGAGTACTCCCGATATTTCCTGGCTTTCCCTTTTGATTTATTTGCTTCATATTCTGGGCTTTAAATGCAGACCTGAAAACGATTTTGTTGAGCTAGTATGGGAAGGTGGTCAGATTATGATGCAAGGTCAGTCCAGTAGAGCTAGAAAGAGTCCCTTATCTAACAGTTTTCCATCTCACACCCCTAAGCCTCGTGATAAAGATACTGGACATGGCACCAATTCAAAGATGGGAAAGTTCGGGTCAATGGATTTTATCTTGAATGATTTTCCATTGTCCGTGCCATCTGCTGAAATGGGGTTGAGTCAAGACGATGATATGGTACCTTGGTTGAATTATCCCATCGATGAATCTTTACAACATGATTATTGTTCAGATTTCTTGCAAGAATTATCCGGTGTCACTGTAAACGAGTTATCCACTCATTGCAATTTTGCATCCGGGGAGAAGAGGAATAGTAATAATCAGACAATTAAAGATTCCAATACCATTTCTGCACATAATGGTGTGAGTCTAGAACAAGGGAATGCATCTAAAGCTTCTGCAGCAGGTGTTGAGCCTAGTAGGCCGAGAAGTAGCCAGTTATATCCCCCATCATCCCAGCAGTGTCAAACGCTATTTCCATCTATGAGATCAAAAGTTTCAGATCCCATTAGTAATAACACAAGCAATGCTATGCACCATACAGTTTCTGGCAACTCCATTCGGTTTCCAGCTTCCACAAGTGGTTTTTCGAGCACAAAGACCCAGAAGCAAGATCCAGGACAGACTAGAAATAACTCTGGGTTGATGAACTTCTCCCATTTCTCACGACCTGCGGCTCTTGTCAAAGCTAATCTTCAGAACATTGGTGCTATTGCTGGTCCTAGTTCATCAAGCAAAGATAGGATTGGAAGTAAGGATAAGCAGCCTGCTGCCAGCAGTAGAAATCCTGCTGAATCCAGACATGTTGATTCCAGTTGTGGTTTACAGAAGGATGTGGATTCTCATAGTGAACCTGTTATGGTGCCTGCAAGTGTTGATTTAAAACCGGTGGTGGCTAAAACTATGGAGGAACCACTTCCTGCTGAGCAATCCCCAGTCATTTGCCAAGAAGGTGCCTGCAAGAATGAAAAATCCTCCAACCAAGTTCTTGGTGCAAGAACTGCTAAAGGGATTCCAGATGGTGAAAAGAGTATAGAGCCAGCAGTTGCTTGTTCTTCTGTTTGCTCAGGCAATAGCGTGGAGAGAGCTTCAAATGACCCAAAACATAATTTAAAGAGAAAATGCCGTGACACAGAGGAGTCTGAATGCCCGAGTGAAGTGAGTGAAGATGTTCAATTTACATTGTTTTCCTTGTTTCTAGATCTTTCCTTTCTTTGCCTCATTCTTCACTGTTACCAACAAATCAATTATTTGCAGGATGTTGAAGAAGAATCAGTGGGTGTGAGAAAATCAGCTCCTGCTAAGGGAGGTACAGGTTCTAAGAGAAGTCGAGCAGCAGAAGTGCATAATTTATCCGAAAGGGTTAGTAATAAAAAGACATTGTCTGCCTTGTTTTATTTATTTTAACTTTGATTTTATTTCATCTGTGTTGGTTCTGGAATTTAAGATCCTTTCTGGTGCTTATTTTGGCCCTTTTGGAACAGAGGAGAAGGGACAGGATCAACGAGAAGATGCGTGCATTACAAGAACTCATACCCAACTGCAATAAGGTTGATATGTTATCTACAATTCAAACTAATGGCTTGACGACATCTATAAGTTTTGTAATGACTGTTATCTCACTGTGCGTTTAGATTCTAACATTCAGTTTTACTTTGGTCTTGAGGATGTAGAATTAATTTGTGGTAGTTTTTCAAGAATCATGGAAATTTGAAAGTAAAAGCTGACCCCAGACAAGGTTTTAAACTTTTAGTCTGGTATGCTTGTTCTTTCTTGATTTCATTGATACATTGGGGGATGGTCTAAGGTCTTTGGTTTTTGGCCTTTAGCTTTTGGCCCTAATATTTTTTTTTTCTTCGCTTTTCTCTCCTGGAGCTCCTTGTATAGTTCACATGCCTAGGGTTCAACTTCCCTCAGCACTTTACTTGTGATACTGCATAAAGAAAATGTTTTGACCACTTTGAGCTGATTTTTGTTGCTTCAGAAAGTAACTAATTTCTGAAATTCTATGGAAACATGCAGATGTGGTTAAAACAATGAATTAAACAACCAATTAATACTTGATAGTTTGATTCTCCTAACCATGCATTTTGTATGATAAGGTGGACAAAGCATCAATGCTTGATGAAGCCATTGAGTACTTGAAAACCCTTCAACTTCAAGTACAGGTGAACTTTCTTTTCTTACCTTTTCTCTTTTTTTTTTTCCTTTTTTTTTTCACTTATTTTTCTATTTTCTTTTCTGGATTTTGATGATCAAAGTAACTGCATTGGTGTCATGGCATATTGCTGCGCAGATTATGTCAATGGGAACCGGATTGTGCATGCCTCCCATGATGTTACCGACTGGAATGCAGCACATACATGCAGCTCATATGGGTCACTTTCCACCCATGGGTGTTGGAATGGGCATGGGAATGGGGATGGGTTATGGGATGGGCATGCTTGATATGAATGGTGGTTCTCCCAGTTGCCCCTTTATTCAGGCACCTCCAATGCAAGGAACACATTTCCCTGGTCGACCTATTTCGGTCCCTCCTAATTTGCATGGGATGGTGGGATCCAATCTTCAAGTATTTGGGCTTCCTGGTCAAGGAATTCCCTTGTCGATGCCTCATGCACCATTAATTCCTATGTCTGGGAGTCCCCTTATGAAGTCTTCCATGGCACTGAATGACTCTGGGGCAGCAGGCTCTATGGAAGTTCCTGATTCTGCTCCAGCCTCAAGTTCAAAAGATCTGATACAAAATGTGAACTCACAAGTGATGCAAAACAATGATGCCAATAGCTCAATGGCATCAAGTCAGGTTTGTCCATTCTCTATGGAGTTGCATTTCTGAAAGAAAAAATTGAAATCACTGCTGTCAGCTAAGTGGGGTACATTTTACATAAAATGTAGATGCAACATATATTTTTATGGATGAACTTGGTATTTAGGAAAATTTTGACAACTGCTATAAAAGAAGACTCCAGGAGAAACATGATCAATTTAATTAGTTTAATACAAAAACTTTCCTCACATAAAATGAAAATGTGTTTTAACCTTCATTTTTTTTATTCAGGTTAGGGTGTGGGTTGGGGAACATAAATGTGCTAGATATAGGATTTTTACTCTCTGTCTCATCCACACACATGCATATAGGATTCTTTCTTTCTGCTCTCTCTCTCTCTCTCTCTCTCTCTCTCTCTCTCTCTCTCTCTCTCTCTCATTATTGCCTCAATTAAACTCTCATAGCTGGAGGAATGCTGACAAAAACACTAGTTTCTTTGTGGGAGGAAGGTTCTTTCTCCGTGTTTGCCATTTCATAGATTGCCTTAACTGAAGTGTCATAACCATAGGAGTGCCAACTAAGATGCTAATTCATTTATAAGAGGAAAATGAATTTGGACAAAAAATACTTCGGTACTGTATGCTCAGTTTCTTATAGTATGACCATCACTACTACTCCTATAACTACTTGTTATGTTTTGTACCTAGTAAAAGTTTCAGGAATGCCTTTGCAGAGAGCTTCTTTTCCTAGTTTATGGATGCAGAAATCTCCCCCATCAGGAATGAAATGGAATGAAGTAGAGATAATAACAAATTTGTACTTGTTCCTTGTATATAAAGGCAGATTACTAGATTCTACCAACCATCCAGAACTTTTCCCCTACATTGTCTGTAACTTTCTATTGTTCCTTTAAAATGAGTTGCAGTCTAGCCTTACGTAATCTCAATCCAATAAACTTGTGTTGTTTGTAATGTCAGTGTCAGGAGCAGTCTGCTTTGGTGCAAAAAAATGATCAAGCCCCAGATGTTAGTCACGGTGAAGGTGTTTGACTCTGCCAGCACAAATGACATTGTACCTAGTGGAGCAGCCTGTGAGTTGATTTTAGCGAGTCCATATTCTTGATTTTCCATTCATGTGATTAGCATTAAATGCTGATTCAATGAAGAAAATATTAACACCCACTTGTATATGCACGTTGTCATTAACAGACATGATAGACGACCTGAATGGAGAAGAGAGGAATCAGTTTTGCAGCCTATGGAGATTGAATCTTATAATTGTTTGTCAGAGATCTGGGCACATCTCATTCAATTATTGAGAAAAACGTTCCTTGGAGTTGCAGAGTGAGGTGGAACCCTGACAATGACGATCAGAATATTAGTTTCAGGACACTAAAGACTAAAAACTGCACAGATTTTGGTACGATGAAGAGTTTCAGAGTTGAACCTTTCTCTTGCATTTGTACATTCACTTCCGTGCCCACCCAGTTATTCCAATGTCAAAAGAGTTGAACTTCTTAGAACATGTATTCAAATGTGTTTAAGACCTGTGTTAATAATTCTTTAAATTAATGAAATCATAGTTTTGGCAAGCAAATCATCTCTCTCTCTCTCTCTCTCTCTCTCTCTCTCTCCATGTTGTGGGTATTAGAACAGCTTCATCTATTCCTATAACTTATGCATTTGATGGTGTTTAGTGGTTCTTAATATTTGTGGATGTGTTTATGATATGGACAAACTAGGTAAGAATAGTTTGCTCTGAAGTTAGATATAGGATTTGGTGAAGTACCGTTCACATCAAGTGCTTGATTTAGGTTGTATTCTCTGTTTAGCTCCTGGTGACAGCATTACAGCCATGAAATTTCATCTTAATTCCTTCTGGGTATCCAATCAATCCATCATGACTCCTCTTCCATGAGTCCACGTGTGGGCAATAATGGTTTTAAACGTCCTAATCCTCCTCCACCCATGAATCACTGGCCTCCCTTCCATCATTGAGGTACCCTGTACCCACACCTTTTCAAAAGAAAAATACAACTTTAAGGCTGCTTTCTACTTGCTTAATCATGGATTTCTTGACCCATTGTGTCGTTTTAGTGGGGTATGAAGCTTGTTAGTATTGTATAGGATTTTTTTTTTCCTGCAAAACCCAGATTGATGTTAACAGTAATCATATTCTACAAACCATTGAGTTCTATAACATAAAATTTTCATATTTGGAATAATTAGGAAATGAACTCTGCTTCAGTCACTGACTTCATTTTTTTTTCCTAACAATCAATATGTTGCCCAAATTTAATGATTATACTGGTATGAAAGTAATTGGTTCAAGTTGAAGGGACTACAAAGAGAAATGAAAGGTTAAAAAACAATGAAGTTCGATCTCTGAGAAGAGACATGATGATCTAGCTGATTTAAGAAAAAGGACAAATTTTGAGAAAATGGATTCATCTAGCTGATTCTATGTAGTTGAAATAAGGCTTGTTGAGTTAAGCACTAGCAAATTTAGTACAGTACACTTGATTTGCCTTGAAGCAAAATCTAATTGGAAGAATCAAAATTATCTTATCAAGTGAAATGCAGAAGAATAGTATTGACAGTGCTGATAAACATTAATCACAACCAGAACACAAATCTATACATCATCTTAAAAATTGAAACGTTTGATCCAACGACCATTATTGACAGCAATCAATCACCAACAAGCAAACAATGCATACAACTAAAAAGAATAAAGTGAAAGCGAAGAAGTATGTAGTTTTTACAAGATGGAGCAGAGCGTGTTGTTCAACTATGTACACACCTTTGCTATCATCACACCGACAAGCCAAAGACTAACAGAAAACAGCAACCCTGATGCAAACCACTATTATGCTATATTTTTCATGAAAATGATGGAAGGAACAATGCGTCCATATAAATCTCTGCAAAGTTTATGACTTCAAACGCTACTGATTTTGATATCACGCTGGGTTGATCTTGAAGATTTTCCAGTTATAGCTTTCTTCGCCTTCACAAGAGACTGTTTCACCTTTGATATTATGTTATTTGATTGCTTTTGAGCTCGCTTGGCTGAAACTTCTTGCTTTGGCAGGTCCTGGGTAGTTTTTTCATCGACCCCATCCTTGGCAGACTCCAGTGGAACATCGGATTTTGCAGCCTCATTAACTTCTTTACTGGCTTTTGCAGTTTCCTCTTCTTTCAGTTCTAATTCAGTCTCCCGGGACTCTCCTTTCACTTCCAATTCAGTCTCTGGGGGCTCTGTAGTTGGCTTAACAATATCAGCAGTAGTGACTTCATCCAGTTTTCCTTCCAACTCCCCATCTTTGTCAGTTTCCACTGATGTCAGCTCTTCTTTCTTGTTTTCAGAAAACAGCTCAACATCTCTGCTAGTATTCTCTCCCTCAAACAATTTTTCAGTAACCTCAGTAGCAGCAAGGGAACTACTAGCATCCTCGATTGTCTTTGATTCTGGCTGGGTTGATATAATCACATTATCTTTGTTATCTTCTTCAGTGTTCGCGTTCTTCCCTTCCAACAATTTTTCAGTAACCTCAGCGTTAGAAATGGAATTGCTCACTTCCTCAACTTTCAGTATTTCTGGCTGGGTCAACTCCTTGGTACTCACATGCTCTTCATTCTCATTTTCAGTTTTCACATAGTTTGCTTCATCCTCTTTAATCTTTTCCAACTCCTTGACTTCCTTTTCTGAAACACGAGGAAGAGAGGTTTCCCATCCATCTCCTTTTGGATCAGCTTGAGCTTCCTGATTAATTAGAACAAGTTGGTCTGCAGTTGCAGATGGAAAAGGCTCCTGATCTTTCTTGGTTTCCTCCTCTTTCAAGACTATGGTATCCTCAACCTTATCAGCCAAAGTCTCTTTATCTTTGACTATTTCAATTTCAGCGCTTTCTTTATGCTCAATATCAGATTCTGTGTTGACTTTTTCAGTAGCTTCAGGTTCTTCTTGTGGCTTTTCCTCCACTTCAGGAACTGCCGGTTCTTGTTTTTCTACTTTTATGGACCCACTCTCTGAATCCTCTCTTTCTTTGACTACTGCTTCTGATTCTTTGACAGGAAAAACTTCCACTGGCTCCTCTGTTTCCTTAATGGCTTCAATTGATGATTCAGCACTGTCAACAATCTTTCTTTTCTCATCTGGCTGTTTCTCAATAGATTCCACTGCTGGTTTCTCTGGTGGTTGTTCTTCAACTGACTCAACTGCTGGTTGGACTACTGGCTCTGGAGCATCAGGAAAGGATTCTTTTGCTTCTGTGGAATTATCTTCAACTGGAACATCCAAAACAGGAGTGTCATCAGTCTTCTCAACCTCTTTGATTATGGAAGAAGTCTCAGTCTGCACATCCACCATCTTTTCTTCTGGTTTAGATGAAGGAGCTTCTGGACTTTGCGATTCTGCATCCTTTGGTTTTTCTTCTTCAGTTTCCTGGGATGGTGAAATTTTCTCCTGTTCAACTTTTTTTACTTCCTCAGCCTTCAATTTTTCTTCTTCAGTTTCCTTGGATGGAGAAAGTGTCTCTTGTTCTACAGTTTTTATGTCTTCTCCTGAAAGAGCATCACCGATCTTCTCAACTTCTTTGATTTCTAGAGAAGGCTCAGTCTGCTCATCCACCATTTTTTCTTCCGATTTAGATGAAGGAGCTTCAGGACTTCTCAATTCCCCAGCCTTTGGTTCTTTGGATGGATAAATTGTCTCTTGTTCAACTGGTTTTACTTCTTCATCTGAAACCTGAGCATCACCAGACTTCTCAACCTCTTTGATTACTGGAGAAGGCTCAATCCGCTTATCCTCCATCTTTTCTTCTGCTTCAGGCAAAGTAACTTCTAGACTTTGTGATTCTGCAGCCTTTGGTTTTTCTTCTTCAGTTTCCTTGGATGGAGAAATTGTCTCCTGTTCAAGTGCCTTTTCTTCCTCAACCATAGATTTTTCTTCTTCAATTTCCTTCACTGAAGAAAGTGTCTCTTGTTCAACCGGTTTTACTTCTTCATCCACAACAGGACTTTCACCAGTCTTCTCAATCTCTCTGATTATAGAAGAAGGCTCAACCTCCTCCTTTTCTTCTGATTTAGATGGAGCTTCTGGACTCGGAGATGCCTCAGCTTTGGGTTTTTCTTCTTCAGTTTCATTGGATGGAGAAACTAGCTCTGGTGGAACTGTTTTTACTTCCTCATTCACCTTCTTCTCTACCTGATGCGGTAAATGAAAAATGATCAGCTTCAACTAAAAGGATTCAAGAACAAGAATGACACTTCAAAAAATACAATAAGAACAACAGAAAGAAACAGTGGGTGGAAGAGAAAATTGTTCGGTCTTCCCATTGAAGTTAAATATGGAAAGTCAGAGAGAAAAGACTAGATGAACAAATATAAGAACTATGATGATCCAAAAATGAAAATTGAGAATATTGAACATAGCGATAAAGGGGTGCCACTGACTGCAAGAAAGTGTAACCATAATTAATTTTAACTCTTAAGCCTCTTAACTTCATCAATCATCAATTCTCTGATTGAAATCTCAGAAAGGAGTGGTAGGTTCCGATACTTCATGGGACAGCTTAAAAGAATAAGAAAACAAGATGAATTGACTAGATACTTAAGGGAAACTTTCATGTGAAGAATGCGTGTTTCCTTTAGAGTTCAATTCATAAACACCTGATGGATTTACAGGAAAATCCATATTATAACCACTATTTGCTTCTCCCAAAGAATGAGATTAGATAGATGTCATTTTACTGACTATCTGATATACTTTGAAACTCCCTTCAGTTCACAACATAGAAATCACCATCTAATAGTAGACATACTACTTACTATTTCACACTGCAAATCCTGAATTTTCCCCTAAAAAGTATATTTGCATAACATTTGGTACCAGGACTTCAAAGATCAAACTTCAACTTGATATAGGACTAAACCCAGAACTATGAAAAACTGTGAAGGGAAACTATCGACTTCTCATAAAAGCTCAAAGGTTTGCCAATTCCACACAGCCAGATGGCTTTTAAGATGCCTTCAAACCAGATACTCAAGTAGATTTCACAATATAAACAACTTTAAATATGGGCATAATTATGACTTCGATCATCTAATTCCAACAATACAAACCTAAGTCACAACTGGGTCTTTGCTCAAAAAGGATTTTAAAAAAAAAGGAAGAAGAAACCCACAAAGTTCTAATCATTTTGAATTCCATAACCCAAGAACTACTTCACATCTGAATTTATGGTTAATTGAATATGAAAAAAGAGGATAAAAAACCAAGAGCTTACCTCATTAATAGCAGTATGATCTGATATAACAGTCTCAGTAGCCATGGGGACTCAAGAACAGTGTGATCCTTCTCAGTTGCTAAAGATTGGATTAAAAGAAAGAAAGAAAGAGGGAAAGAAAGGAATGATATAGTTGATAACAATCTAAAAGCCCAAACGATTAAAGGAAGAAGAAGAAGAACCCCAAGAAAAAGCAAAAAAGGTAACACACTATCACATGATCTGGTTTGAATGAATTGGATTCTTTAGAATTAAAATGAAAAAAAGAAAGAAAGAAAAAAGGATATACATCACAGACACCAAATTGGCATGGCAAAAAGACAACTTCCAAATGGGGACCATCGTTTTCACCTTACAGCAACGGTCGAGTTTTATTTTGGACCCACTTATTTTTGAGTTGGTATCCGGTATTGGACATTACCTATTTCTCATTTTTTTAGGCACTACTCATCTGGCCCATCACATTAGTTGGTGTGGACTGGGTTCCCATTGCCACTGTTACACTCACATTCACCTTGCTAGGCTCCTTAATGGAACAATTGATGACTTCTATATTTGATTTTATTTGAATATCAAATTATGGATGATGATGACATTCTGGAATGTTGTGACTAACTAATTCTAGTTGATTCATTCAAATCTTAAGATATTCCACAACCAGTGAATATAACACTTCTGGCTCCTTTCCTGAAAGTGCTATTGCTGACTACGTCTGGTCTCTTTTGTAGTGCCCTGTTATGTTTTTCTGCATTTCTTGAACTAGATTGATTGGTTTTTCCATGGATGTATCAATCCTGCTTTTTGAATGGATTCCTCTTGACATCCTAGAAAGAAGACTACCTGAATTTCCATTGATGCATTCCTGCTTCTCCTTCTTCTTAGACCCCTATTTGCTAACTACGTTAGTGTGATATACTAATATTTCTACAGAAAAGTCTTGAAGAAGCCAGATGAGGTGGATGTATTATTTTTGACATGGTGATATTTTAGATTTTATGGACAAACTATGGACAAACTATGCACATAAAAGCAGGCTACAATATAGGTAAATCAGTGTGCACACAGGCCAGTTTGGTACTGTAACATCTGTAGCAAATGGGATGACTATTTTCGAGAAAATGAATTTTGGGATAGTGAAGGAATTTGATATCCAGTTCTATATTTTGGGTCATGGATGGGATTACACCGACTGGATGCCAAGTCCTACACCTTGTTTGGGTCAGAAATTGAATGATGCCTCAAATTGGGGTAGGTATGTGAGCCAGGACAGGGATAAGGGTTGTTCATCCTTGGCAACCCATCTAGCATATTGAGGAGTCTCATTGACAATATGCTTAGAATCTTTATATATCATTAACAAAATGGGGAAGATTTGCATTCTCTCCTCTCTATTATCTTCAATGAGTAGTTTCTACAACATGACTGTGCTAAGATGGACAAACAGGAAAAGAAAGGAAAAATGCAAGTGTCTCAGATGTCAATGCTGAATAAGCTTGGTAGTTTTGGAAAAAACAGCAATGTGGGAGTGTCTCGCTACTTGATATCTGTATTCCACAAACCTGATCTGAAGAAGTTGGCAAACAAGCTCCACAAACTAGAGGAGAAATTGCATTCCTGAGATAGATTTCAATAATCTGCACAGATTGGTCTAGTCAAGAGCATGGGGATTTGATTTGAACCAGATGCCTCAACAAGAGAGAATTCTGGTAGGATGTTGTGAATATGAAGTACATAGTCAAGAGCTATGGCGGTGGCCTTGTTGAAGTTTCTTTTTCAAGAACATGTTAATACTTTAGTGACTCTTTCATTCAACTTATATTTCAGCTATGTGGTGAAGGTAAGTGTTGATTTTTGGTTCAAGAGGGTGGATCAGATTTCTCTTATGCCATAACTTTTTGTTGGATGGGCTTGGTTCACATGTAATGCACTGGAGCTAGTCAGATTTATTGAACTAACAGTAAGTTATGTAGTTCTGTTGTAGTCATAATGATCCTCCCTTGCTTCTAAACAGCTAACAGGCCCATTAATCCAAATAGGCCATGCATACTTATTTCGGATGATCATTGTAATTGACATCCTTGGCAGACTGCCAGCAGGATGCAGCTTCGTCTGCTGAAGTAGTGCAGGCAATGGAAGGCCTAAAACTCAATCCTGTATTTTTCTGAATGCACTTAGCTAGCAATGCCTTTATCTTCCAGCAGGATTTGCTGGACCAACATAGGGAACTATTCCTTTTTGGCTGACTGAGGGATATGTGTAAGAAGACAAAAATGAGATTAAGAAATTTTGTGCAAAGTTCTGTCCTCCCAAGCAAATGGATTTTCCAATTCCTCCAATGGGTTGCTTTTTTCAGGGAGATTTTTCTATTAGGATTAAGATCTCTGGTTTTCTGCAATCATATGACATGAAAAATTAATAATAAATATTTATGGGTCTTGTTAGTTAAGTTTGGGGGCAAAGATAACTTGGAGACAGCTCTTCACTCTTTCTCGCCTTGGCTTTCTTCATGAGCTCTATATTGGGTTGTAGAAATCCACATTAAAAGAATGTATCTCATATTTCTCCTCGTATAGAATCCATGATTGTATTGAACATGATCAAGCAAAGGAGATTAATGCAGGCAAGGCATGTGTGAATGGATCTCCTAAGGCACTGTCAGACAAAAGGAGGTTTTTCATTGTTACTTCCATGGCCAAACAGAAATGTCAACTTAAAAAGATTATGTTACTTCATTGGAAAAGAAGACAAATGTTTGGCTCCTGTCTGAGGCAGGTACTAACCTGAAATTGAAAGGAATACTATCTATGGAAGATTGGCTTGCTTTCAAGGCTCCGAGTACTATGTGCTATGGTATTTGCTAAACAATCCAGTTCTAGAACCTCCTTTATTCACCCGGAGCATGTCTCCTATTGAAACTCCAAATCTTCTATTTGCACTATAAGAATGCACGAAAATTTGTGTTCAGAGTCACCAATGTCAAATTTTAGCCATCGCTTGTGATCATTGCCTGTATTAACAAGTCCCATGTCTGGACATATTCACAATCAAAGAATTAGATTGTGTTTCCCACTGCGAAAGCAAACCTACTTAACCTAGGTAGATTGCTACTAGTTGGTGAGCTCCGTAGAGGCTTTTCCATCTCTTATATTAGGTGGGATGAGAAGTGGAATTTGGAGCCATATTAGAATTAAGTATGCATTAAATTTCCTGTTGAAATACAGCATGGTATTTCTAGACCAGTCGAGACCAATACAAATGTTTGTGCATGCTTGATTCAACCATGTAGGTGAAGTTACTGGGAAGTATAATCTACAAAACAATGACACAACTTTACATCAATTATGAAACTGGACCAGTCAGCTGGTTCATGTAAAAGCCACAAAAGCAGAACTTAAAAGTAGTCTGATACAATTTATGAAGAATATTCCCTATCAATTTGCTGGATGTGCCTGTGATCAAATAACACCCAGTCAACTAGGGGGCATGTGCTCAATGATAACCCAAGGACAATCTCATGATGCAACACAAGAAACTGAGGGGCATAGTTTGAATCCACAAAGGAAACTCTGAGAAACTCGAGAAAACACAATGGATGATGTATGAACAAATTAGCACCATCAGTTGACTATATGGAGCCACTCTGCTCTACCAACCAATCATATATGCTTAGCTGAAAAGCTGATTTTTTTTCTTTTTTTTACCCAAGAATAAGGCATTTAAGATATGTCAACAGTGTGTTAATAGTTCCACTTTTATCCATGAACAAGGATTCAGCAAGGAGTAGGGAGATCCAGCCTTGAGCATGCCAAGTTGATTGAGTAGTTGGGCAGAAATAGTGTTGAGAATAAAATCTGGCTCTTGTTTTCTTTACTACAACAGATGTTTGCTTTACTCATTCTCAGATGCATTCAATGTGGAGAATCTCTCTGTTCTAACTAAGAATGCACAGAGCTCAGATGAGAGCCTTTGTCGTTTCATGGTCTTGGGCCCCCCCCCCATTAGGGGGTTTGGTACTCATGTGAGACTGTGAGAGTCCCTGGGAAGTGCTAGGGTGCATGTCAGGTGTAAGATGAGTCTGGTGTGTGCATAAGGTGAGTATTCTGATTATATCTCTGTACCCATAAATTTTGAATTTCACCATGGTGATTGAGAGGTGGGGTTTGGATGGAAGTCCCAATTTTCGGTTTAATTTTTGGTCTACAACTCAGCTGAACTGTACTCTCCCTTTGGGATTATTCAGTGAGATTGAAATGGGTTTGGTTCACTGGGGCAATGATCAGCTCCAGTTTGACATCATAATTACTAATTGAGTTTATCCTCTTATAGTCAGGCACAAGGGTCAATACCATGTCATAATTTCTATCTTCTCTTTTCTAATTTCATTGATAACTCTGGAAGTTGCTAGCTCCAAATTGGCTAAATGCCTTGTAAATCCAGTGACCTTGTAGGCCTTCTAATTGAAGTCAAGTCAACAAGCCAGTCTCCAGTTCAAATTAGGAGATGATGCCATGAAGGAACAATAGCACATGTGGGGCACTCCAGCAATCAAAACATTTTAGGGTGTTTTGGTTAGAATTGTAGAAGTGACTCAAATTGAGGTTTGTGTGCAAGTTTCCATGAATTTTCGGTTACGAACTTGATCAGACACCTTTAATAAACAAACTGTTAAGTCTGCTCCAATGAGAGCTTGGAATTCTAGAAGCACAGT
Organism: Vitis riparia; assembly: GCF_004353265.1. Taxonomy (NCBI): domain Eukaryota; kingdom Viridiplantae; phylum Streptophyta; class Magnoliopsida; order Vitales; family Vitaceae; genus Vitis; species Vitis riparia. The sequence continues at coordinate 29,566,443 of NC_048444.1, forward strand.
GACTGAAAAGACTCAACTCAAGAACCCTACTAGAATCTCAAGTAGTTCACTTAGGGGCATAAGCTCTCTCCCAAAAACTGAAGGTAATGATGTAAATGTGAGAAGAAAGTCTATCCTCATTTCCCACTATAATGCAAAAGCATGAACGTAATTATTCAAGGTCGGGGGACAAAGAGAACATTTCAACCTGACAGCTTTTGCTAAACTGATGGGTTAAAGGCCTCAAAAGCTTGTCGATAATTGATGGGGTTAAAAGGCATTAAAACTTTCTTATAATGTTGCCTTCTTGCTAAAGTCAATTCCCAGTATAATTTGGGGCCTTGGTTTCTTTTCAGCTTCAATGAATCAGATGCTAATGCTAATGCATGTTGACAAACCCACTATTACACTAACTAATCAAGGAGATTAATGGTGAATGAACTGTAGCATTTAAATGCTAATGATTGTTATTTAGATATTTAAGTTTCTATATATGGTAAGCGATGTAATTAAGTGGTGAGGCTCATGTTTCCATCATCATAGCTTATTACTTGACAAGACAAAAGATGAATGAATTTAGTTGTGATTTAACTAACAATTATGATATATCCATGTGATAATGTCTCCTACTAGTGCTAATGGGCCTATTAAGTAGGATACATTAAGGGTCATCTATAATGGACCCTTCTTGAACTTGAGCTATCAATTTCAGTAATCCAAGCAAGGTAACGTGGCATGTTTCCAACAAAGTTTATGAATCACAGTTCCTCCTCACTGATAAAAGTTTGAATAATTTCTAAAAGAACTGATGATGCAAAGACTTTTAGGCAAAAAGTGGACACTGCAATCCTCTAAGCCAAAAATAAGACAGTAACTTAGGTATCAGATTGAGGGAAAGGTCTATTTTGCTAAATGTTTGGTTTGATTTCCATGGTGGCTGCAACTGTTTCTCTACATCCCGATTTACATTAATGTGGTAGCACAAGTGTTTTAAGCCCACCTCTAAAATATAATTGAGATGGAAAATGATTAAGCATAAAGTATAGTGCCAATAGCTGGAGTGATAGTTGCTCTTTCTTGTCACTTAGTTTTCCTTGTTGGGAATTTAAAAGAGAACTTAGGAAAAGATGGCTTTGAGAATAATGAAAAGAGGCACTTCCACTCGTTCAAGGACACATGGATTATGTCTCCCTCCATTTCAAATGACAATTTCATTATAGTGCCCCAAAACTCAATCTTCATGAATTCTACTAGTCCTCAATCTCCCACCACTGCAATACTCAGGCAAGGCCTTTAAGGGGGTACTAAAGTAAAGGAATTTTTGAAAAAGTTAATTCAACATGGTTTGAGTACACAGGGAATGAAATGAAAGCTTGCATCTATGGAACAGAGAGGCTAAGGCTGCACTGCTATGAGCTCTCCTCGTGGCATGCTTCTCAGTTTACATGCTGAATTAGACGGTGGAAAGAGGCCACCAGATCTTTCAGCTGCAGGTAAATAATTAGAAGGGCCTTCTACATTCATTCCACCTTTCATAATGATATGGGGTTTATAGTCTCTCATGGTGAGTTGCAGTACTAAAAGGAGCCTTTTACTGACCACCCTTTTGGACATTCGTAATTGAGAGCTGGATCAGCACTAGTGTAGGGCTATCCAGTTGCTAATTGAGTAGACTGCAGGTGAAAATGTACTGTCTTGGAGCCACCATGTCCATCTGGGAGCCAAAGAACAGCCTGTGTGTTTTACCTATGATCATTCATAAGGTATTTAATCATGTCATGTCTTCATTAAAACTGTTCCAATATGTAGGACTTTGGCTTGCCTCAGTGTCCCTTGTTGAATCTATTCCTCGAAGCTACAGCTTTTGCCATAGGAATTGGAAGACCAGGGCCTAATCAATTAGATAAAGCTACTGCAGGCAGACGGTTGTTATCCCTAAAAGATTTGTAATTTATTAATTGCCTACTAGCTTTCTAATTTGAATGGCATCACTACTACTTGCCAAAGAATATCCGGCCAGTCTGAGCAGCAATGCTTCAAAGAGTAAGACAACTTTGTGGCATCAGAGCAATCACTAATACTAATTCAGCACATTCTGAAAAGGGTGCTTCTCTACTCAAATGGTTCTTCTTTCTGTCATTGCTCTTTGGATCTAAATAGTAGCTAATGTGATTTAAGGGCAAGGACTTATGTAGAGTGATGACATTTTCTTATCAGTAAAGCCCCACAAACCTTTTCTTTCCTATTTAATGTTTTTTCCTTTCCTGCTACAGATGAACTCAGGGACCCGCCAATTCTAATGCTGTTAGGTCTTGGGGTAATAATATTCAAGCCATGTAAAAGAATCCCAGCTCAGCAGCTTCCTCGACAAATACAAACCAAAACCTACTATTGATTCTGGATTAGATCGCCCCAGCCATGGTCTGCCTGTAACCATAATGTGTCTTAGACCCCTCACTGTACCTGTTGGCCTTGGTGACCGTCACCGACATAGTGTCAGGTGAACTTACCACTGTAACAATACTAAGCACCCCCTTCTATATGCTCCAGAAGCCCAGATTGACACAAGTCAGAGTTGGACACTGCTGTGAGTCTGTGACTCTCGCCTTGCCTAGGAGTCCAGGACTCCATATCAACAACTAAACATTTAGCAGAGGCTGTGTCTGAGAACAGAACAAATTGCAAAAGCTAAAGGTTATACAGCAGAGTAATTTCAGTTTGATGAGATGCTCAATAACAGAAAAGTCTGAATATTATTAACATGGGTAGGAAAAGAACAAGGGGAATAAACATGTAACGATGGTTGACTTGAAGAACAGCTCATATGCCCTATAAGATAAGCTCACGAGTGCATGATGAGGTATGGTGATTACAAGTATCTTTTCATGGGGTCTAATTTAATGTTCTTTATACAATGAGATGTCTGAAAATAAGACATTGCTAAGGTCAAGGAAGCTTCATATGTTAGAACAAGTGGACATGCTAAAACACAAGGAAAATATATTATTAATCGTTACTATTATTTATTGTGGTGGAGGAGGAGGTGGTGGTGAAGGCGGTGAAGGTTCTCTGATTCAAAAGCTCCAAAACAAGTTTAAGGAAAGTAATAAAAATAAAAAATTTGGAGAAACTCATTAGTTTGGATGTTTGTATGCCCATGCACAGCTTTTGGAATATTTTGTCATCCAGTGACAGAAACAATACTACTTTGATGAAAATTAATATTCCTTTTAACTGCTACTCTGTTTTAATAACAGAAGTCAGCAGACTCAGCACACTGTTCCTTCAGTCATAATTTTCATCAGATATTTCTTCTATCATACACTCATTTCCTAGTTGTGACCTTTGGCTTCCCATGTTTGTATTACAATGTCTAACATGATTATATTCCAAAAACATCAATTATCCCATATAACCAATATGCTACCCCACACAGTTCTATCACTAGCTTGGCCTATGATGTGTAATTGAAGGCAACCCGGGTCATCAAGGATTATCAAGAAGTCCTCAGCACTGGTTTTATGGAAGCTTCACCCAGCTAACATCTTTATAATGTAGAGTGTACATGTTTGTAAAGAAATAAAACATATGCTTGAATCATCAAATACTAATGTCACATAATTGTAACAATGCATGCCTCATCAACAGAGTTTTACATACTTGTTGCACACGTTAATTTCCATCTAAACAAATAGAAAATGATGAAGAGAAATTAAAGGCATTCTGCAATTAATATATTAGTCATATTGAGTATGTCAGTAATCTGTAATAATGTATCAGAATTTGTCTGCATTCAAGTTTCAGGAATACATAGGGCTGCAATCCATTAGAGGACAACCGCATTATTGTGGTTCTCCTATTTAATTATAGGATTATACCAGTTTACTTCTTTTGATATATTGGTTCAAGTCTTGCAGACAAGCATACACTTGCATGATCAAATCAGAAAAATAAAATGATGAAGAGATAAACAAAAGAAATGATGGGTAATTTTTAAATTGGAAAACATGAATGATTTGAGGAGTTGGTGGAGTTTTGAGTAGTTTTCTAAGGGGAAAAGGAAGATACCATTTATTTTTTAAAAAGAGGTTCAAAACATTTTGTTCTTTCCACCCAATTATGAAACTTTTCAAAGTGATCATGATTTTGGAAAATAAGTTGGAAAGCCAAAAGGAGAGAGAGGGTCAGTTTTATTGGAAAGGCATCTGGCACAAAAGTTAGTCAAGAAAAAGAGAGGAGTACTCAGAATTTCACACAAATTCTTGATAGAAAAAGAAAAATGGAAAACAAAGGAAAACCAAGATAAGAAACAAAGCTTCTGTTATCATCCATTTATTGCAGTATTCTATGTTTGCCAACCTTAACTAATCATGGGTATTTCTTGTCTGCAAGAAAATTTATCCTTTTTCAAATCTTTTGGCTGATTTTGTAATAGGAATCTTGTGATAGACTTGGTTGAAATGGGGGATTACTTGAAACCAGATACAAACTACAAATCTCCCATATCTCAATTCAAAAGTCCACCAAATTTTGCTTGTTTTATTTGTGAGGACCTGGTTGATTCCCACACCATCTAAATCTACATTTTTACTGACATGGACTTGTCTGAGCATGGATTCTACCAAAATCCAGTTCTACACTGGTTAATTATCTGTCAAAATGACCCACCACTGCTGTCCAAGTCATTAAATCTCATACCTTGATGAGACATATGCTAGTTAGGTTATTGGAAGCCCCATCCCTCTCACAGCCTCCTCCTCCATATGCTGTACACACTGGGTTTGAATCTGGACCATCCACTTCAGCATCTGGCTCCACCCTCCAGTGGGTCCTATAGGATGTAGACGGTCCAGATCAAACTGGGATGGAAAGGACTGAGGAACCCAATTTTAAAATCAAACAAAATATACATACATTTTAAAAAAAAAAAAAAAAAAAACCACCATCTCCAATCACCCTCTTGGATGTGACTTCTGTCTTCAAGGCTCTTCCTATTAATTCCATTCCCTACCAGGCTGCCACTTCATTTTCTCAACCTCCAAGTCCACCCCCACCTCCTATATCCATTTCAAAGCTTCTCCTGTTGCTGACAACTCAAAGTTTTCTATACAAACTTTGAGCTTTTCCCCAGTATTGTAAGTGGCCTGCGCTCCACATGGGGAGGCACTCTTGCTGCTACAAGCAGAAGCTGAGGAAAGGCCTGTGGTCTCCCGAGGAAGATGAGAAACTTCTGATGCATATTACCAAGTATGGACATGGGTGTTGGAGCTCCGTCCCTAAACTGGCAGGTACCCATGTATGTTCATCTTTTGGTGTGTCACTGTAAATGCAGAACAGCAACCGTTATTGAGACCAAGTCTCCTGTGTTTTTTTTCCTTTTTCTCTTTCTATCATAATTGGCAGGTTTGCAGAGGTGTGGGAAGAGCTGCAGGCTAAGATGGATTAACTACCTGAGGCCTGATTTGAAGAGGGGAGCATTCTCACAACAGGAAGAGAGCCTGATAATTGAACTCCATGCAGTTCTAGGCAACAGGTACTTTAAATCCTGTCAGCAACCTCCTACAAGAACCCACTTTTAATATAGTAGTTTTCCTGTTGGATTCTGAAGTTTTCTGCTGTTTCATCAGATGGTCGCAGATTGCAGCTCAATTACCGGGAAGAACGGATAATGAAATAAAAAATTTGTGGAACTCCTGCATTAAGAAGAAGCTTAGACAAAAAGGCATCGACCCCAACACTCACAAACCGCTTGTGGAGGCTGAGAACGGACAAGACAAGCTGCCTAATTCCGATAAAAGCAATGAAAAAGCCAATGAACTGAACCTTGTTGAGGCCGAGAATTTAAAGCCACTTTCAACTGCTGCGGAGCAGTATCCAGTTGAAGTTTCTCCCAGTTCCAAGATCAACAGCAGCAGCAATGGAAACAATTTGACACCACCCCAACCCACCCAGGAATTCTTCCTAGATAGATTCGTTACCTCCCATGAAAGCTCCACCACCAGCTGCAGGCCTTCTGGCTTGGTGGGGCATTTCTCTTTTCAGCAGTTGAATTATGGGCCCAATATTGGGCTCTCAGTGAACCCTAATGCCACTCTCTCCTTCAATCCAAACTCCAGGTCTCCTGAGATCATTTCTGAATTCAGTTCTAGTATGACACCCACCATTCTCCCATCCATGTTGAGCACAATTCTCCCCACCCCAACAAGAATTAAGCCTTCCATTAGTCTTCCCTCCAGTAATCCTTCAATAGGCTCTTTTGATGTGAACGGAGTCCAGAACTGGGAAGTCGGCACCTTCAGTAATAATGCCAGCAGCAGCAATGGGAGCAGGAACAGTATTGAACTGCAAAGTAATAGTGCTTTCTTTGAGAACAACTTCTTCTCATTGGGACTGGCAGATTGCGGAAAATCTGATAAAGAAAACCAAATCCATATGTTGGAAGGTGATCCTGAAGACATCAAATGGTCTGAGTATCTCCATACCCCATTTCTATTGGGAACCACACTACAGAACCAAAGCCCTCAACCTATCTATAGTGAGACTAAGCCAGGAATACATTTCACAACAGATGGGTCAAGTACTGGCTGGCATCAGAACCAGCAGGAACAACCCATACAAGCTTCAGCTGACATATATACCAAGGATCTCCAGAGACTTGGTGTGGCTTTTGGACAGATTTGTTAACTTGTATTTAACATGTGGAGCCTCTAATTCAAGGGACGAGAGAATCACGGGGGGTTTTCAGTCCAAGAAGGATTTGGAAAAAACATCTTCTGGTCAGGTGTGTGCTATAGAATTTTCTTATGATTTTGTAAATAGGTCTGATACAAAAGGGCTGAGCTATTTCTTAATGAATATTTGTAATGGAAACAAGCTTCTGTTCATCTTTTTTCATGGGAGTATGGTATGGAATAAGGTTTCTTTTGATGTCTATTCCTCTTCTATGCTTCATTTGTTTCGGATTCATAGGTTGTGATTCTGTCCCTGTAAGCAATCAAAAGGCTTTTGTCTAGAGCTTCTGAGTTTTTTTGCCAGTATCATGGCTTTTGCCTACACAGTAAGAAATTCAAAATCCATGGAGACTGTGACTCTCTGTTGACATATCCAAATCTCTTGGTTTTCTGGAATTCTATTATTTCTTTATCCCTATCTATCTCTTTCTGTATGGATCCTTTTCATAATGAAAAATACATGAAAAATTCCATAAATGCTTTTCTAATGAAAGATTCAAGGAACCATTTTTTCTTAAATGGGTGTCTATCACTGTCTCCTAGGGATGAGATGTTTTTCACTTTTGACAGTCTTTAAGTCACTTCCCCTCCATCCTTAAGACAATAAACTAAAGTTGTCATCAACTCCTGTTTACCTCATCCAAGGGGCCTTGGAATAATGTAGCTTAGCTTATGGGTCCTTCCTCTACGCCCAAACAAGAAAAGTTCTCTCTGAAAAAGAAGAAAAGATCGCAGAGGGCAACAACCCCACAACAAATTGAAGAGAAATTCGCCTGCTAGTCAAGAAGGAATGAAAATGACCCTCTAGCTGAAGGCCATAAATTCCCCCTCGTCTTATAGTTTTCTTGAGGCACTAACATTATCTTAGGTAGGACATGGTAAAGCAAGAAACTTCCAATTCAGTTCATGGAAATTATTAATTAGGAGGTGACAAAAATCATCCATGGATACCCTGTGCCACGTCTCTAGTATTTCTACCACTTCTATGCAGAATGAGGGGGGGTCCTAGCCATGGCGGGCGCTCCATCATAAAGAGAAATGCCTTGGATAAAAGTCACATAAGGGGTGGTCCCCTAACTCATTAAGGTAGTTCATTTCAAAGAAGCGTCACGCCCATTAGTCACCAGTGAGTCTCCTGAGCTGGCGTATTAACAATTTAACATTATCATCAGCTTGGTTACTCTCTCCCTGATTCAACCCTTCAGTCTGATCAGCTGCAGGCTTTCTTCTGCAGATTTCACCAAGTGGGTCTCTCTTATTACCCATACAAAAACCCCATGACATGAAGGTTAGGAATCAATTAGGAAAGAAAACATAAATTTTTTCATACTAGGATGGAGCGGCCGCTGAGGCACACATGGTGGGTCATAACTCACAAAGGGGTCTCTCTCACACGCAGCGGCGGGCATATTCGTGTGAATCCATGTGCACACATATTAAAGAAACAGGAAAAAAGTAATATCCTGCCTCCATGGAATATGTACAAGTGTCTTCTTTCCTCGCCGGCATGGGGTGTGCATATTAAATACACATATAGCCATGAACACATGTGAAGCAAATAATTGGGTCTTTTTTTGTTCAGGCCCTACAATCTTTAGTGAAGAAGAAAACAAAAGACAATTGAATTGCAATGACACATTCAGGATGGATGATGAGATGTCAACAATTAATGTTAGATTCAAAATTTCGATGGCAGGGGGGGAAGAGAAATTATTGAAGATTCATTGATGGTTATCTGATGGGATCCATGATCATGAAGGTGGGAACACAGGCGGAGGAGCAAGGGTTGATTTGAGCTTGAGGTGTCAAAAACAATATGCCTTCCCATCAAAACACTGTAGGAGACAAATGGGAAAAAGTGGGGCTTGCCAAAATTTTAAGTTCTGGTCACAACTCACAAGCATGAATTGATAGGATTTAAGTAATGGGAAAGAGTAACATGACTTTAAAAGTATGGCGGTTAATGAAAATTATAAGATTCCGCCATGCCTCCTACCTAACCTACGCCAATAATTTAACATAGTTTTCTCAACTTCATGTACAGCTACTAATATAGTCTTCAAATCTCATAATTAATGTGATTTTCAGACAAAGAAATCAAAAGGAGAAGCGGATGAGATCTTATGAAATGGATAGAAAAATGATGGTCTCAACTTTCATCACCCTTGCAACTCAACTCAAAATCAACTTTTCTTGGCCTCTCCCAGCCAAATACAGGCTTTTAGATGATGGTGCCAGGAACATGCAGGGCTTCAGACCACCATGTATTACTGCTCTACATGTCCACTGTCATGGTGGAGAATGAAACTAGCCAAGAATCCATGGTCTAAGTTAAAACGTGCATAATCTTGAGAATAAATCAAATGAATTAGTTTGTAACGATGTTTGCCAGAACAAAGGGAAAGGAGAGTATTTTCCATTCATACTCTACGTCCTCGTCTAGAATAACATCTGTGAACATTTTGACTGCCAGGCTCTGAAGCATTCTCATGGTCATCTGAGCATGTTGAAATGATTCATGATTCAACTAGAGATGAGCATGGCATGCCAAATGAGTTTTCTTTATGTAGTAACTGTCAAAATGATACACTGCATCTTCATCTAATTCAGAACTTAGTCTAATCAAATAAGGTTATAGTATATAATCCACAAGATGTTACAACTCAGTGAAGGGCCTTGACAGCAGTCCAAGTATGGGTAGGAGAATTTGCATAGGGCCATCGACAACTCAACTCAATGGCCAGCTACAACAAGAGAACAATGAAGATAAAATAAAATTGAAAACATGTTGCAGGTTCAAGAGATTGGAACAACAATACATAAGGCTTGCTGACTGTAAAATTGCACATCTCAGCAACCTTCATTTTTATTGTCTTCTATAAATTTTCTTTGAATTGCATTGTTTCTTTCAATAGCAATTGAGAAGATATGAATTACTCGATAGGATGACCATGTAAAATGATGAAATTGATCAAAATGGCTCATCGGAATACTAGATTGTGGCAAGTCTTGTCACAAGGGTAGGGGCAGTCGATGGCTTTAATGCCAGATCGGTCAAAGTACCAGTCTCCAACAGCTAAAGCAATCCCCTGCATATCATCAATTGAACAAATTCAGTATTTAAAACCTTTTTTTACAAAAACAATACACCTATCAAATAACAACACAAATCACAAGTCCTGCAATCTAACCAAGTAACAGCAAACATAGCCGCACTAGGATGACCTTGATTCATGGTAAAGACTAGTCAAATTAAAAAAGCACTTGGTTGAGACCTATAACATAGTGATCAGGTTTTTACTTATCTGACTTTCTTTAAAATCAAGATATAATATGGAAAATAACTAGATCAATGACAAAGAAAATAAACATCCAAGATATCATTATGTAAAGTAATAATTATCAGTTGTTGACCTCTTATTGAAACCATATTGCATTTCCCTTTTGCTTCTCGAGGCTTCTAACTTCATCTCTGGGTCATCTTCAATCTTCATTTTGTTACTTCTTGTTTTTTTAAGTGTGTTGATTTCCTCTTAATAAATGATCACATAGTCATAAAGTAATTAAGTTCTAGAATAGAAGAAAGCCAGACATTTTCCTCAAATTTTCTTCATAGCAAATCTCCAATCATAAATTCAGACAGCCTTGTGTTTCATTCAACTCATAATGTAGATTGCGTGGAATGGTCTCATGGGATGTCTAGAATGGACTTTCAGTCATAGGGGTCTCTATAAGCATATGCAAAGGCTCAACAAATATAAAGAAATCTGTAAGAAGATTTGGATAATAATCCAATCCATTTTGTTTAGTCAAATAAGGCATACCTTGTTTTTAATAATGGGAGAATTATCAGCAAACCACGTATCCTGCCTCTCTGTCTGGCAGTGAGCAAAACATGAATTTATGAATAACCCGTTTTGTTTAGACATTGAGAAGCCTTTTATTGCATTCAGCATTTGATTCCTGAATCCTGTTCCAAAGAATTAGGAAATACTTCAATAAAGAGATTAAATTATAATGTCATTATGTGGCCAATATGAACATAGAGCTTCAATAAAGAGATTATATTATCTTGTCATAATGTGGCCAATATGAACATAGAGCTTTATAGATAATTTGTCATAAATCACTTGATGCTATTTAACTCAACTGGCCTTCAGTTTGTGATTCAAAAGTTTGAGATAGTTGGAAGATGCCTTTGTGTATAGTTTTTGTATAGTGGGGTGTCTAGTCTTACTTTGATCAGAATCTGTATTTTTGAGGAAAGGACCTCTCATCCTTCTCTTATACCTTTATTATTATTAATATATATATATTTTGTTTCTGATCAAAAAATAAATAAAAAATAAAAAATTTTGTCATAAATGAAATCACCTTGCAGGAATTGAATTTGTGATGGAGAACACTGGGCATGGTTCTTTTTGCATTCATTCCAATAGCCATGGGGATCAGCTGATGGTGGAGCTAAACTGGCCTGGACCTGATTTTGATTGGGGAAAAGATCTTAATTCAGATGGGTTGTCATCCAAGTGCTTCAAATGCCATTCACAGTGCAAGTCACTGCCACTGTTGTATCTTGATGCACTGAAGGTGGATAAGAATTTAGCACTGATGGAATGAAAATCCTTACCTGCCATGAATCATAGGCTGCATTGAGAAGAAATAGCGGGGTTTTGATATTGGATATCACATTCTGTGGGAAGAAGCACTGAAAAGGAGAAAAATATTGAGAAAGGAACAAGGTCAGTTTGACAGCTAATGCCATGACATAATTTCCTATTACTCCAATCCATTAAAATCATGTATTTGCCTGAGAGAAATTGAGGAAAAAGGATTACCGAGGTTGGATCAAGACGATTCAAACAAAAAGATGGCAGGTTCCTTTGCACCCCCTGCAATTATTAAACAAACATGAGTTCCGTGATGCATAACTTGGTCAAATAGCATATTAAGTATTGAATGTCTCAAAGGCTTACACTACTATATTGCTTGACAGACGGATCTAAATTTTTTGTCTAAAGCACTGCCTTAGCTTTTATTTATTTATTTGTTGCAATTCATCATTTTTTTTAGTTAATATGTTGGAGTTGAACCATCAGCTATCCCTCATCCTTTATTGATCTCAGTTGGTTGTTTTTCTAGCCAATTCAAGTATTAGGTGGATTCAGATCCATTAAAATTTAAAGGATGAAAGGATTTCTTGCCCAAATGTTATTCATCAATGCGTCTTATAGACCAAGGAAATTCTAAATCAGCCATTCCAGTAACTGTAGAAAAAATCTGGCTCTGGAATTCTTAATGAGGTACTGCAACCGATTTTGATAATTGAAAATATTGTGATAATGAAAATGAAAACAATTTCTCCCACAATTCTTCATAGAGCTTGAGCCTCACTTGCACTTTGGGTTTCAAATCTCTTCCAGATTTCTTAATTAAGTGTGATATATACATGGCTTTAAACTGAGGTGAACTCAATGAACTTCCACAAATTAAACTCACCTCTACTATCAAGTTTTTTTTATTAAATTTCAAGAATTGATCTTTTGGTTTCAAAGTTTGACAAATGACTTCTTCCATGGATGACTCACCCAAAGGTTAACCCAGCTGAAGATTAGAAACATTCTATATAAGCAAGAGATAATGGATTTCCATAATGGAAGGGCTCCAAAAATTTAAGATCATTACACTACCTGCAAGTTAACTACACCACTGAAGAGATTCCTAAGGGTACGCCCACCGGATACATCAATCCTACAATTCCAAAGAGAGGCATCATTAAATATTAAGTAGTAGCAACAAAGCTGAGGAACAAGTACATGTACAATTAGAACAGAGGATAGTAAGATCATCCAATACTATTTGGCACTCACGAATCAAGGAATAATCCAGCATCACTCAGGCACTTCACTTTAGTATTTCTTGGAAAAAAGCCTCGAAACTCATCACAGTGTAAAATAGCTGCCAGACCTCCAGCAGAGCACCCAGAAAGAAGAGCCTGAAACACAAAAAATTCACATGATGTAATAAGAAGAATTACTACGGGGAAAAGAAGAGAAAGAACAAAAAACATTACAGACATCAAACCTGGTTGGCATAGCGCATTCCCTTGGACATTAAATCTTCTATAGCAGCTGACCATATACGCTGTCCTCTGAAATTCAGTTGTGCAGCCTAAAATCACATAAATATATCAGCAGAAATCAAGTTATATAGATGAGCATTTGACCTAATCCCTGGAATGGAGTAGCTATTGATATTTTGTTTGACAATTAACACCATTCTTCTTCTCCTCCCTGTCTTCCACTCTTTTATCGCATAACATGCATTACTTCTGGTGACATCACCATCACTAGGAGAGATGGAAATCATGGACAAAGGTTAAGAAGGTTATTGGATTTTGTTCTGTCCAAGGTGAGCACCCAGACTTCTGAACAATTTTGCTTGACTTAGGCAGTAGCATGCCTGCACAAGCCTTGATTAGGCACTCACCTGGTTACAATTAGCCAAGTAAGCATACTGTACATGGGAAAGCTTTTAAGCATGATATATTATACAACTGTGGCTGGCAAATAGCAACAAAATTAGGAGCCTTAGATAGATCCTAAAAGAGCAACCCAACTCAACTCAACTCAGCTCAACCAAGCCTTAGCTACCATGGGGTTCCACCTAAAGAGAAGGATCAGGAATGATGGAGATGATCAGACAATTTAAGATATCTAATTTAAATCAGTTGCTTGAGCAATTGGATCTTTCTTTTCTATTTCTATTTTTTGGGAGAAATATGCAGAAAAAATCTTAGAAAAATGAGGTTCAAACAGTTTTTAAGTGTCTTTGAGCCCCTTCACCACATGCCTGAAACCAGAAAAGTAAACACTTGAGCAGTATAAGTTGGCACATGACACATGGACAGAGGTACATGACCATACACCTAAATTTGCATTTTGCAAGCTCAGTTCAGCTAAGTGAGCAACCTGATGTATTGTTTAGGCTACCCTATGTATTTCAACCACAAGAAAATAACCACCACTTAGCTAGAAGAGCATTCTCATTTCAGCTTCAAAGTATTTTGACAACACTAAGGAATTAACTTAGCACAACCTTGTCTAGTCATCTAAAAATACCTCAAAACAATCCATTTCACATTGCACAAGACCCTAAAATTTGTAATTTTATCAATGTGTCAGCCTCAGAACTGCACTTTTTTGCTTCCATAATAATCTTGATTATGACACATAAAAGAAAATTAACAATTTCTATTACGTGATGTTTCGTAGTCAAGAATTTTGTACAAACTAGGTACACTTATTTTCCCAGGAAGACCGGGATAAATGGAAGATGTGGGATCTCAGAAGTAACAACTATTTTGGTTGGAATGTCAGTTGTAAGATAATATTAATCTGTTATGGGAAACAGTACATGGAAAACTTTTACCACCAACCTGATTTTGGCTGTCACCGGTAAAAGAGGCACCATCACAATAACGAAGCTTTACTCTATTCCAGTTGAAAAAATCTGCACATGGAATTAGAAACTTTTCATGACAGAAAAATCTGGAGAAACTAAAAATGGAGAATATCATCAGTTGATTTGTCTTGACAAGTCAACATAAAGTTTGAGAAGAAACCAGGATTTTCTTCAGGATTATTGCTCAGAATTCCGGTAAATGGGATCTGCTTTTCCATATATATTGATGATCCTCTCCTAGTTTTCTTGCGGTAAACACAAGTTCTAATGCTATTACACCATCCTCCCCCCTGCCAAAGAATGTTTGCCAAGGTAAATGCAATATCAGTATTGTTGAAAAGATCTTTGATAAAGAAACAGCCAACCTGTTATCCAGGACTTGCCAAAAAAAAGCAATAATGAAAAGGAAATGGAACATTCTTATAATTTTGGAGATTGTAGAAAAGGCTCAATGAAGCATTCCTAGCTATACTTCTAAGGCGACAAAAACAGCTGACCCAAAGGTGATAATAATGGTACAATATAGTCCTCGTAACCCTGGTAGCATAGTGTTTAAACCTGTTGTACCAATAAATTTTTTCAACAAATTCCTAGAGATTTTTGTTTCATTTGATATCAACTTATCATATATTAGATGCTTGGCCAGAAGATATGCTATTATATTTGCATGCATACATAATATGTCATGAATAAGGGGTATATGGTCAGTTTACTTTTGGGAGATTTCTCAACAAAAACAGGTTCCTTCACATTGGAGATGTCAGAATTTATTTTCAATGAAGTAGGGATTATTTGGAACCATTTTCTGGGATTAAAGATTTGAACACAAATGTTATGAAACTGGGAAAGTTTAGTTTGATAGCTGCTCTTATATTAGCTAAATGATATTTTACATATCTGGAGACCCAGAAAGAGAGGCACAGGGAGGCGTATAAAATTTTGAACTTTTGCAAGAAAACATAAAGTGTAAAGCAGCATTTATATATTGAAAATTATAAAGTTCCATTGTTCTAACTCTGCTTCACAAACCTCCAATTGAATGAGCCAACTGTTTGCCCCTGACCCATATCCACGATGCAAATGATACCCCGGTAATGTTCCATCTAAACAAACTGCAACGATTTACGATACAAGGAGATGTATTAATGCCAAAAGGAATCCAGATTTCATGATTCTGAGTACTAAGCATCTCAGGTCACTGCTATTAAAATTGAGGAAAAGATAAACAAGTACAAGTTTAGAAATGAAAGATTGCGAATACAAGGGATTAGCCTTTAAAGAACTAAATTGATATGAAAGAGGGGATTGCGATTCGCTGGAGGAGCAAACAGATGAGAAAGATGAGAGAATGTGTGACTACTGTCAATATTCCTCAAATAAACAAAAGGAGAGGTGGGAAAATGTAGACTAACATAATCTACCATCACTATAATAGAAGCAAAACTACTAGCAGCATAGTGATAGTTGATAAATAACACAGACAAGAGAAGAGACGAAAAAGGAAAAGAAAATCTCAGCCAGACCAGTGTACTCATTGGAAAAGATCATTGCAAGAGAGGGAGTTGAATCAAAAGAGGAAGTAATAGATCAAAATGTTAGCAGAAAAAATCACAGGAAAAGAATGGAAAAAAAAAAAAAAAGAGCTGCTTTTGGTAAAATGAAAAATTAGTTAAAATAAATAAAAAATTTGAAAAAAAAATTCTGAATCAAGATCCCACCAACCTGAAGCAATCTCATTGGAGGAATGGTAGGGCAATGATGGAATAATCTAATATTTTCACACGGCAATTTTTTTTTTCCTTTAAAAAAAAAAAAAATACAAGCTACAGCTACATCAAGCAGCAAAGATATGAGAAGAAGAGTTTGAAAAAAGTACCTGCCCCTTTCGCAGCAGCCGCGTGAATAAGGGTTAAGCCTACCATCATAGGCCTGCTAGCAGCAGAGACTCCATAAGAGTCTGAGAATGAGAGCTCTGTGACATTCAAATCATCAAGACCATGTACCCAACTCCCATTTTCTTCAAACTCAAAACCATAAACCCATTTGCTAAAAACAAGTCCAACAATGGCCACGACCACACCCACTACCTTCACCATTGCTCTGCTCCTCCCTCTTTCCCTCTCTCAATCACCCAAATCTTGAAAAGAACAAGGCCGTTTAGAAGGCCCAAGTTTTGGATTTAACTATATAATTTCCACGGACTGCTGCATTGAATGATTTTTCATCCTAAACAAGTATAAATGAGACTAAAAAGAAGAAAGATTTACTATAAAATCTCCCTCTTTTATTCCACTTGCTTTACTTAGAGCAGAAATCACGAGGCAGGCAAGCAACTATGATACTGTGTAAATAAATGTAGAGAGAGAGAGAGCGAGAGAGAGAGAGTGTGTGAGAGACACCACACTGCAAAAGCAAATAGTATTGTAATATAGTAATAGTGTTCCCGGGTTGAGGCAGGCAAGCAACTATGATACTGTGTAAATAAATGTAGAGAGAGAGAGAGCGAGAGAGAGAGAGAGCGAGAGAGAGAGTGTGTGAGAGACACCACACTGCAAAAGCAAATAGTATTGTAATATAGTAATAGTGTTCCCGGGTTCTCCTGCTAGATTGTTATTACTTACTAGCTCAGCGGTGGCATCAGCCATTGCACGTTAGGAATCTTTTTGGACCCACACCCACACCCGTACCTCAACGCACCGTGTGATTTTTTGAAGTCCAAGACAGATGGCTCTATCAAGTGTGAATTGGGTATGTTGATTTTGGCTAGATTTTCTTTGTGGGGGAGCAACGCATGGTTTTGGAGGTTTACAGCTGTGATGAATCGGTGCCCATAGGATAGTGAGATACTCTGATACATCATCAGATCTCTTTCTCTCCATTCACTTCAACAAAATGTGACGCGTGTAATGGTCTATACTGTGGTCCTGCTTAGTCTATTTCCACTTCCACGTCCCAGTCTCCGTTTCTGCTTTCCCTTTTCGGTAATTGAATATCTTACATTTGGAGTTAAACACCTCTCTAATTGAATAATGGAGCTGTCAAGTTTGAAGGCAGCCCCTCAATCACACGTAAAATGGAAACCATTTAAGGCAAAAGGGTTGGGCATTTTGGGATTCCACCATGGTCCCTGCCGACACATTTGCGAAAGCAAAGGGCCAAGTATCTTTGGCTTGAGGGGGGTTCGGTTTACTTTATTACTTTCCCAACTCTCACAAGCAAGGTTTGGAATGTTCGAAATGAACAAACCCCTTGCCCACCATTTGGGCTTTCAACTTTGACGCCCACCCCTTGAACCACTTCCTTTTCCTTCACTCCAACCCCCATACTCAAATGTATTTAAGTACAGACGATTCAGTCGTAGATGGATGGATAAACGACAACCCATGATTGTACATACTTGTTTTGGAATTGCATGCATGGGATGGGAGGTTGGGGCAAGTGGGACATAAATTAAACAAGATCATAGCTGATCATCACCCACCTTTCTTTTTTCTTTTTTCTTTGTTCTTTGTACTTTTTCTGTGGTAAATCACTCATATTAATTTGATCCATCTTTTCGGTGAGGAAAGCACTTGATGTTCCTCATGTGAAGAGGTTGATGTAGGACAGCCAAATGATGAAGGCGGTGCATCTATGTTATGAATAGGTTTCTCCTCCCCATTTTCAAACTGGGTTGAGTCTTGTGACCTCTGAGCTAAAGAGTAACTAATTGGATATGATTATAGTTTTTGAAAATTTATGAAATCAACAACGTCAAAAGGCTACTTGAGTCAAATTAATAATTCATGATTCCATGTTATTACGGGACCGGAGACAACATTTAATGGTGAACCCAAAATTTAATCATGACAATTAATGAAAAGGAGAGCTTGCACATGAGAGGTTGGTCCCATAATCACATGCAACTTTTTGGGGCTTGTTGGCACAGCCCACCAACCGCTGTCAAGCACAAGAAGCAAGCCCCGGTATTTATTTAACACATTAATTTGTTATTAAACATCTAATGATGGGTTAAAAAAATATGCTGATATTTTTTTTCTTTCTTTTGAGGTTAATCTAGAACTGTCGGTGCGTCCTCATGTCGGATTCCTCTCTTAATTGCAACTATGTTTTGTTGGGTTATGGGGAAAACATGCAGTAACTAAAACAAATTAAGAGGTGAGTTGGAGCATTTAAATACTTGGGTTTGAATGGTAGTTGATGATTCCATAGTTTTTTTTTAGTCGTTTTCCTACACATTTTTAATGGCCACCAATAAGAGCATTGAAGAAGAAGGGAAGAAGTAGAAAACAAAGAGAAATTAAATAGAAAGAAAAAGAGATACGGAAAGAGCACCCACCTTGATATTTTCCTTCCATATTGATAACAAAATAAAAGCATGGGAAATGCAAATTAGAGCAGGACAATTGATACAATCCAACATTTCTCTTTCAATCTCCACCAATTGCTCCTCTCCGTTTTACCACAATTATCACATCATGGAAAGGGAATGATTAGTGTTGCTTCGTTTTGTTCTTGTTGCTGATATGTGGTTGATATGAAGGCTGGGAACCATATCCATCCTTTCTGGATTGATTGAATCCTGGAATTATCCTAATGAGGCTAGACATATGACACCATCAATTAAATTAGTTTATGAAGCCTGATGATCAATACTCAAAAATATAGTTTTAATCAATTTGTTTGTAGCTATATTTACAAATTTTGAGAATCTCAAAATTTAATTTTAATTTGTCATGGTTTATTTGTTTCCACTTGTATAGGGAATCATATATTGGTTAAGAAACTTCTATAATTAAGGAGTTCATATATATATGTATAGAGCTATGGGCTTTTTTGGGATATATCAATTAACCCTTAGCGGATGAATGGATATCTTAATGTGAGAGTTTGTTTGATTTTGATATTATTTGTAACTGTCCGCTCTCAACTATATGAAATTAAGAGGAGTTCATGTATGTATAATAAAATGAATCACAACTTTTATAATTAGAAAATTTTCTTAATTGAGTTGTATTGAACATAAGAAATGATCAGTTGTAGGATTTTGGTTGCTCGGGAAGACATAGCTCTTTACACAACTTCTGTCCATTTGACCAGCATCCTTTGAGTTAATTTTGAGGGAGATTTTCATCCTGGGGTTTAAAGTTGGGCTGGCCTGAACACTGCCTCGTATCAGGTAACCATAATGATCACTTGAGTGCATGCTAGCCCGTGGCAGACTCAAACTGAGGTTGGGCTAGTGTGAGATATACCGTTAATTAGGTTGTGGCTCAGAATGGGCTGGAACTCATCAGCTTGGGCTCATCCAACCTAGCCCTCTCTAGCCACGGTCTCAAAACCTCCTGAAAGTAGAATATCAAAATGGCACTGGGTCTTCCAAATGAAAGCAAACAGAAAAATCTTCACGCTAGAAAACATAACAAATCTATTGCAAGGCTGTAGCTGCTTACTTCATACTTAAGCTTTTAAAATTTTATTACATCTATGGGAATTGAAATAGTAGACGTCCAAATGTTGTGAAATGTGGCTTTTTAATTCTAGGCATCATAACACATTCCCTTCTCACTGATAATGCTTCTCAAAGAGCTAACAAACAAAAACACCAATATGTATATATGGAGAGAGAACGATCCATGCATACAATTAAGTACTTAGCAGCCAGTGTGAGCATCTGACTTTTTTGATTCAGAGGCTGGGTTTAACAATTTGCCACCATCTTCTTTAGCATCCTCTGTGTGTTCAGCAGAAGCTGCCCCGTTTGTTATAGCTCCAATATTATCTTGAGTGCTTTCTTTCCTGAACACAGGAGGAGCACTCAAAGCCTTTAGCTTTAGCTCAGTATCGGGATGATCTTCTGCTTTGTACTTGTACCACGAAGCCCAGTATAGATAGTTTACAAAGTTGATGCAGCTCAGGATGGCTAAGAAATAGTAGAAGAGATTCAGGTTGTTCTTATTGATAAACGATCCATGTAACCATCCCTGCTTGCTTGGAGCTATTCTCTTGGTTACAGAGTTAATGATATCAACAAAGATAGTACTCAGGAAGTAGCCAAAAGACAGTGACACCCATGTAAAGGAAGTAGACAGTGATCGCATGCCTTTGGGTGCTTCCTTATAGAAAAACTCCAACAGTCCCACAAGAGTAAACATGTCTGCAATCCCAAAAATTCCATACTGAAAGGAGAGCCAAAACAGACTTATATTCCTGGGTGGGATTTCAAGGGCCTTGTTCCTTCTCTTCACTTCCACAAGGCCTGCTACAGCCATGGAAATGGCTGAGAGAACTAGCCCAATTCCAACTCTTTGAAGTTGTGTGATCCCTGCTGGATGGCCAGTGATCTTACGCGCAAAAGGAACAAAAACGAACTCATAGATTGGAATGAGAATGGACATGAAAACTAGAGGGATTATAGGGATTGATGATGCAGGAACCTCAAAAGAGCCAAGAAAGCGATCCATTTCATTTCCTTGACGTACTGAAAATGTTTGGAGTTGTGCTAAACATGTGTTCATTATGATCGTGCTGAATAAAATAGGCAACATTCTTGTTAGGATCTTGACTTCTTCTACTTGGGTCACTGTGCAAACTTCCCATGGCCTTGGCTCTGAGTCTTTGCCAAGAATAGCAGCTTTGTCTAGACACCTGCTTCAACAAATTGGAACAATACATTCATGTCTTTTATCTTACTCTTCAAAAAAAAAAAAAAAAAAAAATCCATTATGTACTATGGATATGAAGAATATCACCTAAATTGGTCAGTGTGTGCAAGTTTTGGGTCAGTAAAATCTGTTACTTGATCATTGATCTCATAAAGTTCACCAGGACACTCTGGTGGTGACAAACTTCGATTTTTAATTGCCACAACTATAACCTGCGTCAAAAACCAACAAAATGAACTCTTTTAAATGCTACAAGGCATAACGCTGAGTGTGGACATGTTATTTTCCGGGTGTAAGAGAGAGAGAGAGAGAGAGAGAACGACCTGCACAGTCCTTATGATGGGGCTCTGTCCATGGGGTTGGATGCGGTAGAAACGCCTCCCAAGGGCAAGAACAATAAAACCAATGAAGGCAGTTACCAGTGATATGAAAAAACCCCAGTACCATGCCACTGTTGAGCTAACCCACACGATCACTGTTACTCCCACTGACGCTCCAACAGTGGCGCTGAGTATGACCCAGTTGAAAAAGCTGGCGAGAGCTTCCGCTTCATTTGGATCCTTCTGGTTGAATTGGTCAGCACCCAGTGCAGGAAGAGCTCCTCTAACTCCACCAGAACCCAACGCATACAAACACAGCGAAACGTAAAGCATGACTGCTGTACCTCCTTCAACACAACTTGGCTTGCCACAATCAGCCGGATGCAGCTTGTTCGAGTAAGCTTGGATCGTCATCAGCATCAAACCCTGCAAACGCAACATGACTCCACTATGACCTAGATTATTTAAATGAAAGGAACACTTGTGTGTGAGCCCATGTGGTAGGGATTGGAAGTAAGTAATCTTTACCAGTAATTCAATTGTTCCAAAAATAAGACAAGTATTAAGTCTGCTCAAGAGCGTGTCTGAAACGAAGCCCCCGACCAGGGACAGCAGGAAAGTTGCACCCATGAAGTTTGTAAGAGTGTTAGCAGCACCACTCAAATCAAAATGCATCAACCCATAGAAGTACGAGAACAAGCTAACCATGTTTGCTACGAAACCCATGTTCTCTAGTGAATTCAAGACTGTACAACAAATTATAGAGAAATAAAATATACATTTGAACTCAATATCAAGAACAGCATATTAAAAAAGGATCAACTTATTGGATTAATGTAGTTAGCATACTGTAAATGAACATGGAAGCTCTGAATCCGCCTTTTCCGTTATTAGCCATTTCGGAAAGGGACTTGTAGCCTGCCTTGGTAGCTTCCTGACCTCCCTGTGTGAAGAAAGTATATATGCATATGAGAGAACCAGATGATGAATATGATGATGAAGTCCACAATGAAAATGGCTTGAGAGAACTTACCATGGTGGAGAGTTGAGAGCTGGTTTAGGTGAGGGCACTTAGGAGAGACGCTTACGCAGACGTGAGACTTCAACATATATCACGTAGAACCCTAGTTTATAACGGTGAATGGCATAATATCCATCGCCCCATCTCATTATCCATTTTGTTGTCTCTCGCGTGAAAATTCAGCTGGCATCTATACATGTAGACATTTTACTCTGTGTTTGATTATGGCCCATGAGCTCAAGCCATGAGGTTTGTTTGATGGGGACTCAAGGCATCTTACTTATCGTTGTTAGTGACTATTTTACAAGTGTTTGGCTGCCTATTAATCCTGTCTACGGTCCTACAAGGCACCAGCTAGAACTAACTAATTAGTTGCTCTCTTTGAAGAATGAAAAGTGAAATTTCTTGGTTTATATATATACACACAAGTAAAAATAAAGAAAGATGAAAAATATTTTAACTTTGTTCCATGATTAATGTGCTCTCTACATCCACCGAGCATACCAATATCAAAAATCTATTAATCAAATGAAGATAAAACATTATAATGATAAATATTCTCTTTTTCTTCATAATTGCACCTATGTAAACGAAGAAGGATAAGAGTTTTTAATACAGTTTGATGATCAATGTAATTCCTACATATATATATATATATATATATATATATATATATATATATCCACGAATGCACCATCATCAAGAATCTATGTACTAATTGAATGAAAGTGGAAAAATTATCGTTCTTCTCATAATTGCTACTGCACTTACAATCTTTTTTCCTCACTATTGCAATTGCACATACATTTCTCTATTGGAACCCTATATATATATATATAAGAATTTTAGTATTAAAAGGTTTTTGCTTCGAATTTTGTAACATGTGGGTGTATCATCCTTTTGCGCCCATCCTAGGGCACTAATTTTGTGTCCCATATGAAAGCAACCGTGTTTATATAGATTGACTGATTGAGTTGCTAGGACAAGGCCAAATGAATGTCAACCTCCTCTTTCTCAGGAAAAGGAGTTCCATGATTTCTATTTCAGAGGGAGAACTGCACCAGATCATGACCCTTGTTGTCAAATATGATGGCCCAATAATCCAATTACCTTTTTTTTTAGGTTTTAAAAACACAACTGAGGATCTTTCAGGTCTTTGGAGACCCAGTGATGAATTAGATGAAAGGACATGCATGCATGGTTGTCACAAAAAGAATCTGTAGGAGTCCAGTCCAAGTTTCGTTCCTCTCAACCCTAACAGTTGTATGACAAAAACCATGTCTTGTTATTAACCCAAGTCATATCTAGTGGATGGTGACAATCTTTGGCATATTTGATCATCTTAAACAACTTAGTAGGATAGGGAATCCATTGGGAATCTGAATGCTTTATCTTGTTCGATAGGCGGATTAAGCTAGGCTTACGTAATTGGTTTCGATATTTAATTTTAAATGATTTGCCTTGATGCCTTTGCTGTCAAACAATGCCGGCTATGCTCTTGTCCTCTCCTGTTGCGAGTTGTTATCAAAAGCTAAGTTTGTCACTGGAGGAAAAAGAAGAAAATTTTCTTCCCAAACGTGGATCAAAGAATTACTTCTTCTTGTGATCCTCACACAGTTAAAGTTAAACAATGAAATCATACTCTGGCCAATGGAAGTCTTTTTTTCACATAATTAATTTGTTCATATCTAGTAATGATCATAAGACGGCATGCATAAGAAAATTAACCCTGATTCTGAGCTATAAGCTTAAGATGATGACATTATTAGCAAAGGCTCACAGGGAGCTGTAGACATAAAAAATATAAAATAAAAATAAAAATTAGTGGATTAAATTACCATTAATTTGGTCTTCAAAATGACTAAATTAAAAAAAAAATCTTCTTATGAATAAGTTTCCCTAATCTCCAACTATAAAAAGGATAATAATAATAATAAGAAAATTATTATTAATATTATTATTATCTTGTTGGTAAAACCTCCCAGAAGAAAATTTGCTAAAATCAAGGAACTAAATCCCTTGAATTAAGCAACTAAAATTTGAGAATTTGAAATTCAAATTTCCTATATTCACCTATAAATAAAAGTCGAAGGGAGAAATTGGAGAAATCATAAAAATCCATAAAAGAAAATCTTAAGGAGAAAATTCAAAGGCGACTTTGTAAGGGAAAAGAGGTTTCACAACAAAAGAAAAAGTTTAAAATAGCAAAAGACCTGCTACATGCGTTCTAGTCATTCAACGAGTTCATTCAGGTATAAGCCACTTGAGGCCCTTGATTGATATTTGAAATCAAGAAAATGTCATCGTCGTCTTCCAAAGTGTGATAAAGGTAAAAGAATCAGAGGGAAAATATTCTTTTGGAAATAATATTATTTTTGAAATTGTACCCACAATATTTTTAATTTAATAAATATTTTGTTCACATTATTTTCCTATTTGTTTTGCTAATTTTGCATGACAAAATTTTTTATGAAATTTGTGCTTACAAATTTCTGGCACGCCCAGTGAGACATCTCTACCTCTCATCTCTTTTGTTAGAAGATTTAGCATTACTACGTCGACCCAAAAGAACTCAAGTTGTGCATGTCAATAAAGGCAATGACAAGATCGTCATTGCACAATCGACACACGACGCCGCTACGGGCCCCATGACTCGTAGCAAAGCAAAATCAACATCTCCACTCTCAACAAAACAAATAAGTGAGTCTGCATGTTTGCTAAAACTGGTAAGAATGTGTGATGAGTACCAACCACTCATCACTTTGGTTTCTCTGAGGGCAAAAAGCCATAGTCCTCGTAGTAGGGGAAAACTCCCTTCAACACTATAGGACTTCGGGGATAAATCTCATTGCTTTGTTACCAATGCCAACTCTAGCACTGGTTCATACTCCAAATCGCCAACTGGAATGTTAAATGAGGAAAACTACTCTAATCGTTCCGATTCTTTTACTTCTTCCTTCTCGATGACTATGCTGGTAATGGCAATTGACATTACATCTATAGAGGAACAATTAGCAGAGATGGCTCACGCCATCACCAAACTCACCAAGACAGTCGAGGAGAAGGATATGCAAATAGTCTCCCTCATAAACAAGGTTGAGGCACAAGTACAAAATACAGGTAAGTCAAGTCAAGGACTCAACCACCTTCTGAATGTTGCATCTCCTCTCGATGATGCACCACATACGTATAGGATAATGCAAGTTGAGAGACAAATGACGGAATTTGCCTTAGTAGCATCATTATATATCCAACAACTTCAGGACATGATAACCAACACCATTAAAACACAGTATGGTGGACCCTTACAGAGTACGCTCATGTACTCTAAATCTTACACTAAGAGGATTAATAACCTATGTATGTATATGGGTTATCAACCTCCCAAATTTCAATCATTTGACTTGAAAGGAAATCCAAAACAACATGTTGCCCATTTCGTTGAAACTTGTAACACTGTAGGTATAGATGGTGACTTATTAGTTAAACAATTCGTTCATTCTCTTCGAGTGATTGCTTTCGATTGGTACATAGACCTTGCACCTAAGTATATCGATAGTTGTGACCAAATAGAACGTGAATTCCTCAACCGTTTCTATAGCACCCAACGAACTGTAAGCATGATGGAGCTTACTAACACTAAGTAATGGAAAGACAAGCCAATTGTAGACTATATCAACTGTTGGCGTTCTTTAAGCCTTGATTGCAAAGATAGATTATATGAGGTATCAGTTGTGGAGATGTGCATACAAGGAATGCATTGGGGTCTCCTATACATCCTCCAAGGGATACAACCCCATACCTTTGAAGAATTAGCTACTCGAGCACATGATATGGAGCTCAGTATAGCCAACCATGGTGTTAAAAATGACCTTCTCGTTGACCAGCAAAGAGAAAGACACAATGGGAAAGAAAGTGATAAGAATTCAATAAAACCCATCCAGGAGTCAATGACGGTAAATATGACTCCTATCAAAATCTTAGCACGAGATAAAAAGAAAAAAGTAAAAGAGGCTAGACCAACCCAGGAAAATGAGAGGTGTCGATTCACCTTGAAGGAATTAGAGGAGAAGAAGTATCATTTTCCTAACTCTAATGTGCCTAGCATGTTGGAAGACCTGCTCCAAAAAAAGGTTATTGAGCTACTTGAGTGCAAACGTCCAAAAGAAATGGGTTGTGTTAATGATCCGAACTATTGTCATTACCATTGAATTATCAGTCACCTGATGGAGAAATGTTTCATTTTAAAAGATCTCATAATGAAACTTGTAAACCAAGGAAGAATTCATCTAGATCTTAATGAAGTAGTAAAGTCAAATCATATTATAGTCACATTTGGGTCCCTTGATCTTGTTTCATTACATGTTCCACCTAAGACACTAGAGGCATGCACCGGTACTATCCAATGCAAGTCACATAAACCAAAGCAAACACAAGTGTCATGTCAAGACACCTTTTTTCACTTTTATTAGTCCAAGGGTTCTCCTAATCAGGTTTTGATGATAACAAACCATGGTAAAGTTACTAATTGGTTTGAATTGTAAAGAATCTCAGGTATTAATTTGGAAATTCATCAAAGGACCTAATGGATACAAAATCAAGACTTTTGGAAGACCATTAATCATAGGAAACAAATTTAAGATGAATGCATGGGTGCACTTAGGTTTTACATATCATTTCATGCATCTTTGGAAAACTCGGTTTATTATTTAAAGTTACAATTTCATTAAAACCCGAATTTTATCAAATGTACCTTAGGCAAAAAGTTTCAACATTGACATATTAATTTACCTAAAGACCTTGCCTAAGTGTTAGAAAAGAAAAGAATAGAAAAAGATAGGTTTTCGGGGCCAAAAGGTTGAACCGGTCAAGGCACTGGGCCAATTGGCTCAACCGGCCAGGGTACCGGTCGATCGGTTCCCTTTGCCCGATCAGGTCCGGTCGAGGAGTGCTAAAAACACTCTCTCTCATCCAATAGCCTTCCTTTCCTAGTCGAGGTATCCTCCTTCCCAGTCGTCCTCTAATCGAGGTCCGGTTAAAGCAACGATAACCTACCAAATTATTAAATGCTCTAACAACTAGTGAACCGGTCGACCCCCAGCTCGACCGGTTGAGGATGTTTTTTGTTTTTCTTGGCTCCCAAGGTTAGAAACCTATAAATTGAGAGTTCCACTTCATTTATGATATAAAGAACACTTGCATTTAATTGTCTACCCACTTGTTCTTGCCTTAAAAGCTCTCATTTCTTTCTTGGTGCGTTAAATCTTCACTTGCTTTTAGTGCATCTTTGTGTTTCATCCTAGCTTTGATTTGTATTTAAGCTAGGTTGAGGGATTCATTCTTGTAAAATTGAGTGTTAAAGTCTTCAAATGAGTTGAATCTTGAAGAGATTGTGTAAGAGCCCATTAGAGCCGAAATCCAAGTGCAAAGGAGATTAGAAGTTTGGTTGAAGCTTCAAATTAGTGGAACCCTTACTCGGTTAGGAGCTTGAGGATAGTGGACATAGGCAAGAAAATGTCGAACCGCTATAAAATTTGAGTTTGAATTCTCTAACTCTATCTCATTATATTTGCTTCTATTGTGCTTGAATTTGTTGTGTTGAAAAAGTTTTTGAAAAACCCAATTCACCTTCTTCTTGAGTGTTTTTCACATTTAAGATTAGTCTTTATTTTCTCAATTGGTACAGAGTAAGGCCTTTTGTTTAAGACTTAATCGTCTAAGAGGAAATGCTTATTTCATCAAGCTCATCTCACACTGAAAGTTTTGCAAAAAATAGAGCTCAATTTTTTACGGGAACAGACTATCCTTATTGGAAAACTTAAATGACTTAGTATTTACAATCAACCGATTTAGACGTATGAGACGTCATTGAAGATGGACCAACTTTTCCTACAAAACTAGTTAGTGGAGTCATGGTTCCAAAACCTAAGCAAGAATGGAATGAGCTTGATAGAAGAAATTTTCAATTAAATGCTAAGGTCGTTTTCACTTTGCAATGTGTTGTAGATAGAAATGAATATAATAGAATATGTCAATGCAAATCAGCTAAAGAAATTTGGAGATTGCTTGAAATAACTCATGAAAAAACAAATCAACTGAAAGAATCAAAAATCAATTTACTTGTTCATAGTTATGAATTGTTTTTTATGAAAAAAAATGAGACTATTGTTGAGATGACCACTAGGTTCACCGACATTGTCAATGGTCTTGAAGCATTGGGAAAGACCTACAAGGAATTTGAAAAGGTGATGAAGATCTTAAGGTCACTCCCATCAAAGTGGCATACAAAGGTCACCACAATTCAAGAAGCAAAAGACTTAACCAAGCTACCTATGAAGGAACTCATAGGGTCATTAATGACATATGAGATCAATTTGGAAAAAAAACTACAAGAAGGTGAAGGCAAAAAGAAGAAAAGCATAGCTCTCAAAGCTACAACTAAGGAAGAAGAAGATGTTGAATAAGAAAAACAAAGTGAAGAAGATGATGATTTAGCCCTCATCACAAGAAAACTCAACAAATACATGAGGAGTGAAAGGTTTAGAGGAAGAAGGTTCACCTCTAGAAGAGACCTTTCTAAAAAAGAATCTTCATTTCATGGTGACAAAGAAAAATGAGAAGAGAAAAGAGATTTGGTGTGTTTCAAATGCAAGAAACTGGGACACATTAAATATGATTGTTATTTCTACAAAAGTGAAGCCAAAAAGAGAATGAAGAAGACAATGATGACCACTTGGAGTGAAAGTGAAGAATCCTTCAAAGAAGAAAATGAGAAAAAAAAAAATGGCAAACATGTGATTCATAGCAATAGATGAACTTGATGAGGTAAACTTTAACTTTGGTGATGAAGATATGCATGATGTTTTTGAAGAATTGTATGAGGATTTTGAAAAACTTAGTTTGAAAAATATTTCTCTTAAGAAGAAAATTCAACAACTTGAAAAAGAACTTGAAGAAGTAAAAGAAAAATTTTTAATTGTTGAAATTTCTAAAACTCATCTTGAAAAAGAAAATGAGATTTTGAGAAAGAAAAATGAATGGTTGACCTCCTCTCTTTCAATATTTTCTTGTGGACAAAAATCTTTTGAATGATTCTAGCTAACCAAAAATGTGTTTTTGACAAACAAGGGCTATGATTCAAGTCTTCAAAAAATCAAAAGTATTTTAAAAAATATTTTGTAAAAGAATCCACAAGTGCAAGTCCTTCTACTACTTGCAACTTTTGTGGAAGATGAGGGCACATTAGTAGTACATGTCCTTTAAGAAATGGTTCTCAAAAGAATTCAAATGCAAAAGCTAAAAATGTTTGGATTGAAAAATCCAAGGTCACTAACCATCAAGGACCCAAAAGGATATGGGTACCTAGGATATGAGTACCTAAATCAACTTGAGTTTTATATTGTAGGGTTCAAAAAAAGATAAGTGATTCTTGGATGGTGGATGCTCAAGACACATGACCGGCGATGAATCCAAGTTTGCTTTCCTTACAAAGAAAATGTGAGGATATGTGTTACCTTTGGAGACAATGCAAAAGAAAGAATCATTGGTCAAGGCACTATTGGTAATGGTACATCCTCTCTTATTGAAAGTGTTTTATTAGTAGATGGTTTAAAACATAACCTTTTAAGCATTAGTCAACTTTGTGACAAAGGTTTTAAAGTGATTTTTGAAGCATCTCATTGCATCATCAAGGATATTCAAAATGATAAAACCATTTTCATAGGTCATAGATGTGATAATGTTTATGCTATAAATATTTCAAAATATAATGGTCGTGATATATGTTTTTCAAGTATGCATGATCAAAGTTGGTTGTGGCATAGGAGGTTGGGACATGCTAACATTGATCTCATTTCCCAACTCAACAAAGATGAACTTTTTAGAGGCCTTCCCAAAATAAATTTTCAAGAAGACAAAGTTTGTGAAACTTGTCAACTAGGAAAGCAAATAAAAAACTCTCTCAAAAACAAAAATTTCATTTCCACATTTAGGCATCTTGAGTTGTTGCATATGAATTTATTTGGTCCTTCTAGGACACCAAGTCTTTGAGGAAAATATTATGCATATGTTATTGTGGATGACTTCTCTAGATACACATGAGTCTTGTTTTTAAGTCAAAAGAATGAAGTCTTTTATGAGTTTTCAAAGTTTTGCAACAAGGTTCAAAATGAAAAAGATTCTACAATTACTTGTATAAAAAGTGATCATGGGAGAGAATTTGAAAATATTGATTTTGAAGAATATTGCAATGAGCATGGAATTAACCACAATTTGTTGGCTCCTAAAACTCCTCAACAAAATGGGGTAGTTGAAAGAAAAAATAGAACTCTTCAAGAAATGGCTAGAACCATGCTAAATGAAAACAATTTACCAAAATATTTTTGGGTTGAAGTGGTTAACACTTCTTGTTATGTTTTAAATAGAATATTATTGAAGCCCATTCTTAAGAAAAGTCCATATGAGCTTTGGAAAAACAAGAAACCCAACATTAGTTATTTCAAAGTCTTTGGGTGTAAATGTTTTATATTAAACACCAAAGACAATCTAGGAAAATTTGATGCAAAATTGGATGTTGGAATTTTCCTTGGTTACTCAACTTCAAGTAAAGCTTTTAGAGTTTTTAACAAAAGAACCATGGTTGTAGAGGAGTTCATCCATGTTATTTTTTATAAATCTAATAATTCTCTCCAAGAAATAGAGAGTTTTGATGATGATTTAGGTTTGGAGACCTCCATGAAAAAAAATTGCAAATTGAAGATAGAAGGCAACAAAAAGAAATTGGAGAAGATCCCAAGAAAGAAGAATCATCATTGGCACTACCCCCTCCTCAACAAGTGCAAGGTAAATCAAATCAATACCTTCCTAAAGATTGGAAGTTTGTCATCAACCACCCATAAGATCAAATTATAGATAATTCATCTAGTGAGGTAAGAACTAGATCATCTCTTACAAATATTTGCAATAATCTTGCTTTTATATCTCAAATTGAGCCTAAAAATATAAATGATACTTTAGTTGATAAAAATTGGATGATTGCTATGCAAGATAAGTTAAATCAATTTGAAAGAAGTGAAGTATGAGAATTAGTACCAAGGCCTTCAAATCAAAGTGTTATTAAAACTAGATGGGTCTTTAGAAATAAAATTGATGAAAATGACATAATTGTTAGAAATAAAGCAAGATTGGTAGCCCAAGGTTTTAATCAAGAAGAAAGGATAGATTATGAAGAAACCTTTGCCCCTGTAGCTGGGTTGGAAGCCATTAGGATGCTACTTGCCTTTGCATGTTTTAAAGACTTTGTTTTATATCAAATGGATGTGAAAAATGTTTTTTTAAATGGTTTTATAAATGAAGAAGTATATGTTGAACAACCACCCGGTTTTCAAAGTTTTAACTTTCCTAACCATGTTTTTAAACTTAAAAGGACACTTTATGGTTTGAAACAAGCACCTAGAGCATGGTATGAAAGATTGAGTAAATTTATTTTGAAAAAGGGTTTTTAAATGGGAAAAATTGACACAATTCTTTTCATAAAGACCAAAGAAAATGATATGCTCTTAGTTCAAATATATGTTGATGATATCATTTTTGGTGCTACTAATGTTTCTCTTTGTGAAGATTTTTCTAAGTGCATGCATAGTGAGTTTGAAATGAGCATGATGGGAGAACTCAACTTCTTCCTTGGACTTCAAATCAAGCAACTAAAGGAATGAACCTTCATCAATCAAGTAAATTATATAAGAGATTTTCTCAAAAGGTTCAACATGGAATAATCCAAAACAATGAAGACTCCAATAAGCTCATCCATCAAGCTTGATAAGGATGAGAAGGTAAATCCATTGACTCAACTATGTATAGAGGCATGATAGGTTCTTTGCTATATTTGACCGCTAGTAGACCCGACATTATGTATAGTGTATGCTTGTGTGCTAGATTTCAATTTTGTCATAAAGAATCTCACTTAAGCGTTGTAAAACGAATTCTTAGATATTTGAAAAAGACAATGGACATGGGCTTATGGTATCCTAAGAGTGATAACTTTGAATTAATTGGATTTTCGGATGCCGATATTTTACTGGTTGTAGGGTTGAAAGAAAAAACACTAGTGACATTTGTTATTTCCTAGGACACTCACTTGTTTCATGGCATAATAAGAAGCAAAGTTTGGTAGCTTTGTTAATGACGGAAACCAAATACATAGCAATCGGTTTATGTTATGCACAAATTCTTTGGATGAAAGAAACACTTAGTGATTTTGATTTATCTTTTGACCATGTTCCTATTAAATGTGATAATACTAGTGTCATAAATATATCAAAAAATCTCGTGCAACACTCTAGGACTAAGCATATAGAGATTAGACATCATTTTCTTAAAGACCATGCACAAAAGGGTGACATAACACTTGAATTTGTAAGTACAAAATATCAATTTGCCAATATCTTTAGAAAACCTCTAAGTGAAGAACAATTTGTTGATATTAGAAGACAACTAGGGGTGATTTCTTTATGATCTAATGATTGCTTAATGAATTCTTGATGAATATACCTTATGATTGCATGAATTTCATGTCATATGCATCATATACACATATACTTAGATAAATGGTCAAATTTTGACCAAAAATCAAAATTCTTTTGACATTGGGCATAAAAAATTGGGGATTTCAATTAAAAAATGCAGGAGGAGGATCAGAAAATGAGAAAATGCACAAAAGGTGAAAAATCAAACCCATTGACTGTGTTGACCAGGCGGTCAACCGGACTAGGACTGGTCGACCGGTTTGTCGGGACTAGGAATTTAAAGAGACTCTAGCGCGTCGTTTTCTCTACTGTTCTCTTCCATTTCTTTAGGGTTTTTCACATTTCGGCTTCCAAAGATTAGTTTAAGCAAGGTTTGGACTGATTGAAGGCTTTGGATTAGATTTTTTAGAGTATTGGAGGCTAGGGTTTTCTTCTTTCCCGCACACCTAGGGTTTCGGTTGTGAGTGTTTCTCTCTCTACCAACCTTGTCTCCTTTGTTTCTGTTTTTCTCATGGCTCCTAGGAGATAGTCGACTGCCTCTAGGGCACAGGGCAAGCGCCCAACTAAGCCGTCTCAGTCCCCTCAGCCGGAGGCTCACTGAAAGGCGAGGTTTGACACCGCCCTATTCAGCTCCATGGAGAACTACCGGCGATACAAACAAAAGTTTGCTCAGAGGAAAGTAGTTCCAGGGAGAAGTATCAATTTTTCCCAACTCCAGCATTTTGGATTTGAGAGACTATTCAGTATGATGGTTGGCTACCCATGGTGACGGTTTCGGAGCCGATTTTTCCAACATTGGTGCCAACGTTCTATTTGAGGACAACATATGGCATTGGTGGCCCCATTATTTCCACTGTTAGAGGAGTCGTGATTCGGCTGGACCTAGAGAGCATCTACCGCATTTTCGATATTGCTCTAGTTGGACTCAAGGTGTACAAATCCAAGATTTGGCTCACTATGCCGGGTTTTGAGCCTAGAGAGGCCATTCAGAGGATGTGTGAACTTGTAGATGTCTAAAGGATGGACAAACTATCGCCCCATAGCTTGACCGTGATCAGTAGAGTACTACACCACATGATTTGCTTTATTCTACTACCACGAGGCGGACATCGAGATGAGGTCTCCTATTATGAGACATTCCTCGTGGACTCTATTATGACGGGGAGACAAATTCACTTGGGGCATTTGATGATGATGCACATATTCTCATGTTGCGAAAACACGACCCGCGTAATCCCCTATGGCCACTTCCTCACTAGAGTGTTCAAGAGTGTCGGGGTTGATTTAAGCAGAGAAAGATTTTGAGGCCCCCAACATTTATAATACGTATGATGAGCAATCTTTGGGGCGGATGAAATTTGAGAAGGCCCCCGATAGTTCCTAGATTAGAAGAGCAGAAAGACCACCAGCACAGGCCCAGGGATAAGGACAGGTGCATCCCGAAGTAGAGGATGAGGCCGATATATGAGAGATAAAGGGTGGAGTAAACCCTCAGAGAGGCTTTCAGCAGAGAGAGCCCGAGCTTAACATTCATCCACTCTAGTCAAAGGATGTTCAGTTTGAGGCCACATTTTCTGAGTCGATGATGTCTCAACCGACTTATATAGCGGGACCATCTTCTCAGCCATCATTCACTGAGTCTCCTCACATAGAGATATCACCTCGTCAAGCACCTCACGCTTCTGATCATGCGTCTTGGATGGATCTATCTGCTCAGATTAGCTCTCTCGGCACTCACATAGAGGAAGTTGCAATTGTCAGTGATACTTGATTATATTCCATGGAGGATTGCATAAATCAATAGCAGACTGGCTTCACCTCTCAGTTTGAGTATCTGCATAAGATATTTGAGCGTATAGAGACTCGCATGAATTAGCATTAGGTTGCTTTTGAGCATCTCCAGCAGATGATTGAGCGCATTGAGAGTCGCCAAAATAGTCAGCATGAGGAGATGATGGCTTACCTCCGCTCCGTGTTTCCACCTCCACCTCATCAGCCTTGATTTCATAGAGACCCCATTCGTTTCTTTTTTATGATGCCAAAAGGGGAAGAGATATTTAGGATCTAAGAGACTTGCATGCATATCATTGTCATATTTTTTGTTTGGATCATATATATGATAAGCTTATATGTTTCGTGTACATTTGACTTATACATGATATGCCATATGTTTCATGACTCACACTGTTTCCTATTGAAAATTCACATGTCTTAATTATCTTGGTTTTAACTTCATAAATTTTGATTAATTGATCCATGATTGATTTGAGGGGGGGATTTTTCTTCTCCTAGATAACCAAGGTTTGTCATCATAAAAAATGGGGAGATTGTTAGCTCAAGGGTTCTACTAATCAGGTTTTGATGATAACAAACCATGGTAAAGTTATTAATTGGTTTGAATTGTAAAGAATCTCATATATTAATTTGGAAATTCATCAAAGAACCTAATGGATACAAGATCAAGACGTTTGGAAGACCATTAATCATAGGAAACAAATGTAAGATGAATGCATAGGTGCACTTAGGTTTTATATATCATTTCATGCATCTTTGGAAAACTCGGTTTATTATTTAAAGTTACAATTTCATTAAAACCTGAGTTTTATCAAATGTACCTTAGGCAAAACATTTCAAAATTGTCATATTAATTTACTTAAAGACCTTGCCTAAGTTATAGAAAAGAAAAGAATAGAAAAAGATAGGTTTTAGGGGCTAAAATGTTGAACCAGTCAAGGCATTGGGCCAATTGGCTCAATCAACCAGGATACCAGTCGATCGATTCCCCTTGCCCAGTCGAGGTTTGGTTAAGGAGTGCTAAAAACACTCTCTCTCATCCAATAGCCTTCCTTTCCCAGTCAACGTATCCTCCTTCCCAGCCTCGTTGGAGCAAAGCATTAAATGCTCCAACGACTAGTGAACCGGTCGATCCCCAGCTCGACCGATTGAGGCTGTTTTTTGTTTTTCTTGGCTCCTAAGGTTAGAAACCTATAAATTGAGAGCTCCACTTCATTTATGATATAAAGAACACTTGCATTTAATTGTCTACCCATTTGTTCTTGCCTTAAAAGCTCTTATTTCTTTCTTAGTGCATTAAATCTTCACTTGCATATTTTTTAGTGCACCTTTGTGTTTCATCCTAGCTTTGATTTGTATTTGAGCTAGGTTGAGGGATTCATTCTTGTAAAATTGAGTGTTAAAGCCTTCAAGTGAGTTGAATCTTGAAGAGATTGTGTAAAAGCCCATTGGAACTAGAATCCAAGTGCAAAGGAGATTAGAAGCTTGGTTGAAGCTTTAAGTTAGTGGAACTCTCACTTAGTTAGGAGCTTGATGAGAGTGGACATAGGCAAAGAAGTGTCGAACCACTATAAAATCTGAGTTTGAATTCTCTAACTCTATCTCATTATATTTGCTTCATTGTGCTTGAATTTGTTGTGTAGAAAAAGTTTTTGAAAAACCCAATTCACCTTCCTCTTTGGTGTTTTCTCATTTATGATTAACATTTATTTTCTCAACTTCTATTTTGATAATGAATCAATGTCGTATAACGAAAGAAGCTGGATATCAGTGACATGAAGAAGACCTTGTAAGAAGCAAAAATCTCATCTATACCCAAATCTTCCCAGGAAAAAAGAACGTAAACAAAATATTCATTGACATGCAAAGAAGAAAAAAGAAAAGAAACCTAAAAGAAAACAAGTGATTGTACAAGTTGATGACTTCTTGGTACAAAAGTTCATTACCCCTATCACCTTAAGAGAATACTTCCCTCCAGAGTTCTTCAATAAAGGGATGGTGACATCAACTCATATGGTCTCTTGTCATGAGATTTCGGAAGAAGACGAGTCAGGTAAAGATGAATAAAATGTTTTTGGTGCAGAACCAAGGAAGATGATGAGATAGTAGCAAACCTACAATGCTTATCGATCATTCTCTTCAATATCCATGAAATGTTACAACTTCTTAAGGAAACACGAATTGCACTAATCCAGGTACTTAAGAATTCATCACTTTATGCCACAAAAATAAAGGGGGCAAAACAATCTAAGGACGAAGGCCACGATTGTGCAACATGTTGTGCAAACATCACCTACACTAGCGACGATGAAAAAAGCATGACATCCAATTTTACCACAAATATTTTCAAACCTCGGCATTCTAGTAATGTTCTTTAAAGCATGAGCCTAAACTGCATATTGCTCCCATCTTACAAGAGCTTAAACTGTAGTTAAAAAAAAAAAACAATCATTCTTGGTAAACTTCTTAAATTGAGGAACAAACTCTTTGTATTAAAGAAGTCAAATTGGGAGATTCCAAACTAAAATCTCCAACTTTTCTACATACAAGTGTTCTTTTCTTTCAGCATAACAAGTTTTCAAAAAGGGTGATGCAACCCAGAAGCTAAATCCAAAAATGAAGCTTCAAAAATCAAAATCAAACTCCAAACATTCTTCAACGAGCTCGTGGAAAAATATCAAACACAAACAAAAGTGTCATTCATCCACCTTCAAAGATAAAGAAGACAAAGTTAGGTTTTTTAGAACTCTTGAGGAAATTGTTGATAAGTTTACTTGAGATCAAGTCATCATTGATCCTCAATTAAATTTTGCTCCAAGAACACGTGTTTACCATCATTGGATTAAAATCAAGTCCAAGATTGACACATTCTTCAACAAGCTCGTGGAAAAATATTAAACATAATACAAAAGTGTCATTCATCCACTTTTAAGGCTGAGGAAAATCAAGACAAATTCAAAGGACTTCTTTTGTTCTCCAAAATGTTTAAGAAATGTCTTCACAAGTTTGGTTGAGAATAAGTCATCTTTGATCCTCAATTAAAATTTATTCAATGACGTATCTTCCTTCGATCAAACTCAAGACAAGTGACGCTCCTGGCCTGCATGAGCATAAACTGCGTACAACACACCAAAAAAAAAAAAGTCTGCTAAGTTGAAAACTTGAAAAGGTGATTTAGGCAAAAGTTAGGACATATGCTCGCAAAATTAAATCTTTTTTTTAGTCTTGGCAAAAGTTAGAGCATAAAAAAATAAAAAAATAATTAAAAAAAAAATGAAACTACGTTTAATTTGATCTCATCTCTTTGAAGGATACATAGGCAACTTGGGAAAACCACTTGAGTTCAGTCACTACCAAAAAAAAAAAAAAGGTCTCATTTTTATTAATAAATAAACCTGGCTAACAAATGTTAGACTTTATTACATCTTAATAAAAATAAAAATAAAAATAATGAATGAAGGAAAAGAATGAGAGCTAAAACTAAGTAAAAAAGTACAACGATCACATCCACACTAAGCATGCAAGCTCGTCACGTTGAGTCGTTAAGGCTTCTTGAAGTGTCTCTAAAGTCTTGACATCAACATCAGTAAGCACGGGGGTTTGGGCGATAATGATGTGTTATTTCCTCAAGTGAGAAACATCATTCTATTTATTGGCTATAATTTCATTGATCTCTAAGATTGAGTTGTGAAGACGTTCTTTTTGTAGACCTAATTACTCCAATTCTTTCTTAATTGCTTCCTGTTTAGCATCAAGAGTAGCTAAGTCAACCTTTAATGATTGACAATGGTTTTCCTGTGCATCCTCAGAGTTTAGATCATCCACAATTTGAGACGCAACAATAGCTAAACGTTCGCTTTGTATTTCCAAAGATATCTTCATAGAATGGGTACGTTGCACTGCATCGAGCTGATCTACATTTTCCATGTACTTCTCAATCTAAAACTTCAATGGTGAAGGGTCCACTCCAATCTTTATGATAGCATTGAAAAGCTCATCAATTTTTCCTCTCAATAATGGGAGACATTCATTGGAAGTTTTGATAATCATCTTCTTAATGTCTTCTCCTATCATAAGTGCTACTTGGCGTTGGGCATTAAGGATGATTTGTTCGACGTCGAATGTGTGAATGGAAGTAGAAGGAGCAACCATAGTAGGACATGGAGATTGTTGTTCAACAATTAAACCTGCAACTGCTAAAAGTGTCAATTCATCATATGTTGTATCTCTAATTGTGGTTTTTTTACCTTGAGATTCAATCAAAATATCACTTAAGATGTTAGTAATACCTTCATCACCCAAACAAGAATGAGACAAAGGTAATAAGATGATAGAGTGATTATCTCGTTACATAGTCAAGGTAAAGAGTGTTGACTCCCGAGTAGCAACAACATTTTCGAATCGATCCTTAGGAAATGACTCATCTCATTTATCGACAAATTGGTTGTCACTCCCCACCTAAGGCAAATATTTATTTTTGTTAGTATCAATGCAAAAAAGAAAAATAATAAAATAAAATACATCGAGAGGTTTCAAGAAGAGGCAACGATGGGGACGTCGACGACATAAGTGGGGGAGAGTGTCACAAGATGCTTCAAATGAGCCTTATCATGGGTTTATATAGAGCCCATGAAGCTTTTGGAGACTCCTGGAGCCATCTACACTTAACCATTAGTGAGAAGAGTGTGGAAGGTTCTAGAGATGCCTAGAGAAGTCCACACATCTTTACACTATGGTGGAAGGCATGAGAGGAGTTCAAGGCTTTCTAGAGAATTCTAGGAATCTCTTGTATATTCTTGTACATAGGTTTGTACATAGAATTGTGTAGGAAATTTTAGATTATTCTTGAGTTGTAAGGAACCCTCCAAGGTTCCAAAGAGTTTCATTGGTGCCTATAAATAGGTGAGACCCTCATTTGGCCAAGGCACCACCCAAATCACTTCCTAACCAAGCAAGTGAGTTCCCAAAGCACTTGTAAAGGTTTCCTTGAGTAATAAAAGCTCCCATTATTTAATAGTTGTCTACTACGCCTTCTAAAGCTTCAGAGTCATGAGCATCTTAGCCTAGCGAGCTAAGCATTGGGAGTCAGGCTGACTTAGCAAGATCAAGTGTCTTGACTTGTCTAAGTGCAGCACGAGCTTAGGAAGAGACTAAGTTCGTGACAACACACTCCTTATAACGCAATGCCAAGTAGTCCAACTTTACGCCTTTGCAAGACATTATCAAAGCTTGAGCTTGCAAATCATCAAAACACTTAGCAGAAAACTTGTCGGCGTAATAAGTCATCCTTGGGGGATGGTTCCAAGAATGAGAAATGAAATGGGTATCGAAATATTCACCTAACCATCCGTATAAATAATGAATAGGGAAAATAGATGCATTAGTCCCAAGCTTCGAAGAACAAGCAATTTCATTTAAGCTGTTGGAAATGCTTGCTAACACGAACAACAAGGCTAAATGTCTCATCTTGAGCCATTTTACTAGCTACCTTGAAGACTCTAGGACGAATCAAGTTAACACCTCCCCAAGGAAGAACGAACTTACATAATCAACATGCCAAGAAAGCGGCCAAGTAAGTCTTTTTAACATCTGCCTCGGCTACGCCAAGGTTGTTAAAAACTTCCATCTCCGACTGAGTACAAGATTTAATAGGATCAATTTCCTCGGAGGGGTTATGAGTCTCCTTAGGCCTCTGCACCTTATTCCTTGTACTTTTGCATATTTCATGAAGCCTTTGTTCCAAAATGACACCCAAGAGGCTAACTTGACTGAAGACTTCTCTTTCATCTCAGAGCAAATTCGATAATATGCAAGGAATAAAGTTTGACAGCTTGGTGGGAGTGATGACTTTGTTGCATCATTAGATAACTCTTCCCAATGATGAGTAGTCCAACAATACAATACAAGTTCCAAAGGGAGATGAAAACCTCTTTAATGGAAGTATGCAAGGTGTTAGTGGTAGGACACCAATGTTTGCAAAAGGCCCTAATCACAGAGACATGACAATCATAGCTAAATAAGGATGTAAAAATAGCTTCATAAAGCTTACATCCTTTAAGAAATGGTCCATGTCGACCCAATACCTCATCAACCCATTCCCAATATCCTTCGGTAAAGAAGGATTCCCTAAGTACTTTGAATGAACTTCCCCATTTGGCTTCTCCGTCACCAACACGGGAACCCAACAATCCAAATTCATCATGAACTTCAGTAGTAGTTGGGTGAGAGGAATTCAGCAGCAGAATATCAGAAACAAGTTTCACCTTATTAAATTTTGAATTGCTGATATTTGTAAGCTTGCAAGATGCAACTCAGGACCAGAAAGAAATGTGTAATGGGTCCTTTGTCACTGACACTAACAAAGATTGAAGCTCAGTAAGTGACTTATGCACTGATAAGGTAGTCCATTCCTCAAAATCTTCACTATCATCCTCAAGAATGGTTACGATCTTCTTCTTGAAACATTTGAAGAACGTCATTCTACACAAAAAAAGAAGGTAGAAAGAGAGATGAATAAAATATGGGTCTAAGTTTTTAGATGCTACTATGCATTTAAGTCAGACCAATTCGCATGAGTGAAGACCTTAACACTCAAGTTGTATTAAGTGCTGAAAGTACAACACCGTGCAGCATCAAGGTCATAAATTGTTTGCATAGATACCAAATATTATTATGGTTTTAATTAAATGTTAAAACTTGAAACACCACTATGCATTCAACTCAAGCTAATTTGCATAAGTGAAGACTTTAGCACATAAGTGCCGAAAATATAACACCACGTAGTATCAGGGTTATAACTTGTTTGCATAAATACCAAGTATTATTCCGGTTTTAATTAAATATTAAAACTTGAACACCACTATGCATTCAAGTCAAGCCAATTTGCATGGGTGAAGACTTTAACACATCAGTGCCGAAAATACGACACCGCTTCGCTTTAGGGCTACAACTTGATTACACGAGGGTCAAATTTTAAATATTCATATTTTTTATGGATATTTAATTTTATTAAAAATTCCCCTCAAATATTAAGGTAATTAATTAATTAATTAATTTAATTACTTGAAATCAAATTCGTCTCTACGAATAATGAAGGCTGACATGTGTTCGAAAAAGATAGATCTTTTCCTTCCTAAAAAAAAAAAAGTTAGAAAAACAGGTTAGTTATATATATATATATTAAAAATCTCCATTAACTTTTGAGGAGATCACGTAAATGGATATATACTAAATCTTCATCCATACACCAATTGAAGCTCCAATATATATATATATATATTAAAAATCTCCATTAACTTCTGAGGAGATCACGTAAATGGATATTCATCCATACACCAATTGAAGCTCCAATATATATATATATATATATATGGATGAAGATTTAGTATATATCCTTATATATAAATGTATGTATATGTAGGTGCTCACGTCACCACTTCAATTCAAGTCGTGTTTCTCAAGTTAGGTTGAAGAACACCCAAAGATAAAAAAAACTCTTTAAAAAGTTCAAGTTAAGTTTCTCAACTATTATCCCATTTATATAATATATATATATATATATATATATATATATATATATATATATATATATATATATGACAAATTGGAAGATGATTCAAAGTGTAAAACAAGAAGGAAAATGAAGTGGAGTTTGGAAAAGAAATATTTTTGGAAAAAATAGGAAACTTTCTATTAAAATATTTCTTTGAAAAAAAAAGTTACTTCAAGACTCACCCTATCCACATGACAATGCATGTATGTGATACGTCTTGAAGTAGGGGCATTTGTAGACATAAAAAAAAATTAGTGGATTAAATTACCACTAATTTGGTCTTCAAAATGACTAAATTAAAAAAAAAAATCATCTTATGGATAAGTTTCCATAATCTCCAATTATAAAAAGGATTATTATTATTATTATCTTGTTGGTAAAACCTACGGAAGAAAATTTGCTAAAATTAAGGAACTAAATCCCTTGAATTAAGCAACTAAAATTTGGGAATTTGAATAAAGGTCGAAGGGAGAAATCAAAAAATTCAAAAAAAGAAAATCTTAAGGAGAAAATCTAAAGGTGACTTCGTAAGGGAAAATAGACTTCACAACAAAAGAAAAAGTTTCATCAAATCTCCCCACAAGTTTAGTAAACGACAAAAAAAATGTTTCATGCATTCTTTGTCATTCAACGAGTTCATTCGGGAATAAACCACTTATAACCTTCGATTGATATTTGAAATCAAGAAAACGTCATCGTCGTCTTCCAAAGTGTGATCAAGACAAAAGAATCAGAGAGAAAATATTTTTTTGAAAATAATATTATTTTTGAGACTGTACCCATAATATTTTTAATTTCAATAAATATTTTATTCGTATTATTTTTTTATTTGTTTTGCTAATTTTGCAGGACCAAAAGTTTTACAAAATTTGTGTGTACCGGAGCAATTGCCAAATGGCTTCCTGTTGTATCATAATTCGTACTTTAATGCTCCCGTTTAAAACTCCGTTGCAGTCTGATCTAGAGAGGCCCCTCCACCATTGGGATGGCTCGGATGTAGGCAGGCTGACTTGTGGCCCAAAACTTTTAGGTTGGGTTGGGTCGGGCTTAAGATGGGCCCAATGTACGTATATATAATTGAGGCATTGTGCTGGGGGAGCTTGCTAATAAAGTTTCGGTGTAGGCTTTTGAAAGTAGAAGAGTTAAAATTTGATATGGGTTTCACGTTAAAGGTAGTATGTATTCAAGTTAAAAAAGACAGTATTAATTAAGGGATGTGATATCATGTATGCATTTTGATCCATTTTTGCTTCATTATTATTATTTTTATTTCTTTTTGTATTTTAATTTCCTTCTTTGATTGATGATTAAGCCCATTCAACGATTTTGATTTTATTATATATATATATATATATATGTTTGTGTGCAACAGTTGGAAATAAATTTAGCATTAAAGTGACTTTCAATTTTGATTTTTGAGGTTTGACAAAGTGTGGAGTGGAAGCTGAGGAAGAGGAGGCGGGAAACACAGCAGTGTTTTCTCTGAGACGGCGAACTTTCCATCCCCCCCTCTTTGTTTTTTT
Source organism: Vitis riparia (assembly GCF_004353265.1). Taxonomy (NCBI): domain Eukaryota; kingdom Viridiplantae; phylum Streptophyta; class Magnoliopsida; order Vitales; family Vitaceae; genus Vitis; species Vitis riparia. The sequence continues at coordinate 29,610,015 of NC_048444.1, forward strand.
TTTTCCTCGATTAATCTCTGATTGGGAACCCAAACTCCTTCTGGTGTCATGGGTATTAAGGTACACTCTTGCATTCCAACATCAATGTCTGAGATTTTATTCTAGGTTTCATTAAAAGTCTTCTTTCTTTTTGTTCCCCTTGTGCTACTGCTAGGGTTTAACGAAGCTTCTGGCTGACAATGCCCCAAAGGCCATGAAAGAGCAGAAATTCGAGAGCTTCTTCGGCCGCAAAATCGCCATAGATGCCAGCATGAGCATCTACCAGTTCCTCGTCTGCACATTCTTTACTCTCTCTCTATATGTCTTTTTGTATATATTTATGATTTTTAATTTAAATGCTCGTGCCTTTGCAGATTGTTGTTGGAAGAAGTGGGACTGAAATGCTCACAAATGAGGCTGGCGAAGTTACTAGGTGCTTTCGCCACTCCCTCACTTCACAATTTTCCTCTTTTTTCATGATATTCATTCATAATCCATTTGGGTTTTGTTGTAATTCTTTTTTCAGTCATTTGCAAGGAATGTTTTCTCGGACAATTAGGCTTCTGGAGGCTGGATTGAAGCCTGTGTAATTTGTTTCATTACCTCACTCTTTTCTATCTATTCATTTCATTTCCATACACGCTCTTTCTTCTAGTTATTTATTTATTTACTTGTCATTTTCTTTGCCTTTTGTATCAGTTATGTTTTTGATGGGAAGCCTCCAGATTTGAAAAAGCAAGAGCTTGCAAAACGGTATCTTTCCTATCACAGTGCCCCCATTTATTCTGCATTTTTTTTTAACATGATTATGAATCTATAAGGGCTCGTTTGACATGCTTTTGTACCACACCCTTGGTGCAGTTTCTCAAGGAGGGCAGATGCCACTGAGGATTTGACAGAAGCCTTAGAGGTCAGTGCACAGCTTAAGCTCTTTTCCTCTCTTTCTCTCTGTCTCTAACTATCTTTAGTGTTCTTGCAGACTGGCAATAAAGAAGAGATTGAAAAATTCAGTAAAAGAACAGTGAAGGTAAGTTTTTTCCTATTCTTTTTCTTCCTTTTATCAATTGATCAAGGCCCGGGATAGATGATTGGGTGACCCAATTCTTGTTAACTACATTCTGCTGAAAGCAGAGGCATTAAAAACTACAGTGAATCTGAATGCATTTGAGAAGCAAGTTTATAACCTGTAATCATTGGTAACTTTATATACCCATTGAATCTGTTTCCTTTGAAGTAGTTTTCTTGAAACAGCATATTGTTTTTCACCTTTCTTTATACCCAGTGGAGATTGTCATGAAGGTTAGAACTGTTTACTTCAGTACTTCCATTTTCTGCTCCTTGTTTCAGGTGACAAAGCAACACAACGAAGATTGCAAAAAGCTTTTAAGATTGATGGGAGTGCCTGTAATTGAGGTGACATTTTATGATTTGAAGTAACTCATTTGTAGTGTGAATTTATCTGTATATACAATAAAAGTTTTGATTTCTTTTTTCGGTTCCATAGGCTCCTTCTGAAGCAGAGGCACAGTGTGCTGCACTTTGCAAATCAGGGAAGGTATGCATCTTTCTGGTTATGATAAGTTCATTATTTTGGGCTTTATGTACATCTTATAGAAGAAATTGCTGAAACATTTTGTTTTTCACATCGCTGGATCAAACAAAATTTTCACATCAGAATTAGTTTATTCTTGTTGCAGTTAAGGATAATTTTTTAAGGATTCCGTAATGTGATCTCTAATTTTTCTTCTACACATTTGCACTGATAATCCCTTTCTCTTTATTGGATTAATTCCATGAAAGGACTTGTGCCTTCAAATTCTATTGGAACCTAAATATGATATCACAATGAAATACAAACATTCTTTTTCCATGGGATGTCCAAACATGTGCTTAGTGAATGAATTTTAAGAGTTTATAGTTAATTTATGCATGTTTCAGGTCTATGCTGTGGCTTCTGAAGACATGGATTCCCTAACTTTTGGAGCTCCTAAATTTCTTCGTCACTTAATGGACCCTAGCTCAAGAAAAATCCCAGTGATGGAATTTGATATTACAAAGGTGCTTAAAAATTTTGAATATGGAATCTGATTGCTGATTTTTCACTCTTTCCAATAATGAATTATGTTTCAGATTTTGGAGGAGCTGAATCTTACCATGGATCAATTCATTGACCTGTGCATTCTTTCAGGGTGTGATTATTGTGACAGCATTCGAGGTATTAATATCAAAGATTCTTGGTCTATCAAATGCATATATGTTTTTTTCCATCTGTAGATATTCAGAAAATGATAAGACTATCCATGTATCTTGTAGTAATCTTTCCTTTTTATTTTTAATTGTTCTTAAAAGAAGCAACACTGAAAAGAAAAGAAACTGAAATGTTAGTCCCTGTAATGGGAGAAGCTTGCTTCCATTTTGTTCTTTTGATGGTGTAGTGGGCTCTTTTATTGAGTAGTATTTCTCTTTCCACAACTGCTTCTTGCACTTTTTCTTGGGTGGTATTTCTATCTGTAAAGTGTATGTGTGTTTAAAAATCAAATATGGGGATATTGATTGGCTCATATGGATTCTGCACTTCTGCTTATTAAATCCAGAACATGTTGTTCAGCTCAACTGTTAGCTACTCTTGCTTATGTCTATACATGCATATACACTTATTAGGAATGTCTCAATTTCCTAATCTTGTCAAGTTTTCTTTTTGTAAAGACTAACTGTTAATTTCCATTGTTTCAACAATGCTTCACAGATACCTGTGGAGAAAGATATGCCAATCTTTAACCTTTACATTTGTGTGAAGTTCACGATAACTTTTTTCATTTTTTGGTTTCCATCAAATCAAAGCAACTAAACTACTAAAGCCTCGCTGTATTTTTAGTTAATACACTTTTCAAACTATATCAATATAACATAACAAGCATGCAATATTAATAAACATTAATTTCAACCAAATTTTGTGTTGATAAAGCTGAAGGAAAATGTGTTCTTCAGTCAAGAAACTCGCCTTCCACCAGCTTGCATAAAACACCCAATTCCCTCTAGTCTGTCCTGCATTTGTCTGCCCGTAAGATATTTTTACTTGTTTTTTCTCTCTTTGTATTCACTTTTTTTTTTCCTTTTTTTTTTTTCACAAGTTTAAACATCTTTTTCATTTTTTTTCCTCTTTTTTAAGTTTGTTATATAAATATACTATTAAATTGTATTTATCCACTTCATTTGAAATTGAGTGCTTAATTAATATCTATAATTGCTATATTTATACTGAAATTCATTTTTCTGCTTCAATTTTCAATTAAAGCTCATTTAGTATTTTGTACCATCTTAATGCATCAGGTATTGGGGGGCAGACTGCATTGAAGCTCATCCGCCAACATGGCTCCATCGAGAATATATTGGAGAACATAAACAGAGAAAGGTGCTTTTCATTTTCCATTGTGGAACTTATAATTTAAAATGGTTGAACTTGTATTTCATGCAATTATGACGTTGTGACATGATTTGAAAAGACATTATCTTGGAACAAATTTGTGGAAAGTCCTCAACATTTTTGAAAGTTTTCTTTATGATCTCATGAATAAAGTTGTCATGTGTTCTATGTGTGAACTATCAATATCATCTTTGTTAACTCATTAGATCAATTTATGTCATTCTTATTAATCAATCAACAAATTTAATTATAGTGTTGTACATATAACAATGGAAGCATTGTAGGTAATGCAGAAAGAATTTATTGTTTACTGTGATTTGTTTCATTGATGATTGACCTTGATAAGTAACCATCTTTATGCATTTATCAACCATTCCTATTTCTGTATGACTTACATCTCTTTCTGTATGCAGGTACCAGATACCTGATGATTGGCCATATCAAGAGGCTCGGCGCCTTTTTAAAGAACCCCAAGTCTTTTCTGATGATGAGCAACTTGACATCAAGTGGAGTGCTCCAGATGAAGAAGTAAATGATTTTAGTTGGAAAATTTGTATTGTCTTTTGTTTTTTTTTTTGGGCATGTTATAAGTGTTTTTGTTGTCTCTCACATTTTTAGGGGTTGATAACCTTTCTGGTGAATGAAAATGGATTCAACAGTGACAGAGTAACAAAGGCATGACCTCTAAACATTAATATAGATGTCTCATATTTTCTTTCCATGAGGTCACATTACTTTAAAACAAAAGATGTGTAATTTATCTGTTGTGGTTTGTCTATTTACATCAGGCAATAGAAAAAATCAAAACAGCCAAGAATAAATCATCACAGGGCCGGTAAGTAATGCTCGAATAATTAGAAATGAGTTCACAAACACTTCTTTTCTGTGGTCTAATGTTGTCCTTTGTTTGATGTTCCTTGATTTTTACAGATTAGAATCATTCTTTAAACCAGTCGTTAGCTCATCAATACCCATCAAGCGTAAGGTAGGTATCCAGTAAGCAAGTTAAGCGTCCACAGTTGATTTTTCTCCCTTCCATGTGTACTTTTTGTTGGTTCTAAGAATGCAAGATAAAACATTTAATGTATTTGCCATTGAAGCATACAAATAAAAAAGTTCAATGTCAGTGTTCCATTCTGCTGAAAACCTTGTGGATCCACTATTATTTATGATGTAAGAATTCCTATCAATCATTAGTATAACCAACATAGGCCTATATTATTTGTTTATCTTGCCTGCACAATCACAGAACGTCTAACTGGAGGATGCACATGTTGTGCGATACACTGCTTGAAACCTTAGCCAAGCTACATTAATCATGGATGTAATTTCCCACAAAATTCAATCTGTTTTGAATTTAAATTGTATTATTATTTTGTTCTAGTTGAAGCAGGATAAGGAATAATTATTTTCCTTTAATATGCATATTATCGCATCTCATTGAGATTTAATATGCCATGCATAATTTTGTCAGTCCTAGCCTCATTCCTTTGACTTGGAATTCTTACTATATCACTATAAAATTGCATTGGCTAAAAGGTGTCAATGTAAATTAAATGTGATGATATTTAGACATCTTAACATACTGGTTTATTTGTGTTCATTTAACATTTCATATGGCTAATTTGAAGATTAAACATATGTGAAACCTTTTAGTGCTCATCCTAGGACTTTTCTTATTTGCTATATTGTCCGTTTTCCATGTCAATGGTTTTTATTTGCTTTTAGATCAATTAAGCCTTTACTAAGTGCTGCAAGCAATAAAAACAATTTCCAAAGGCTGGTCCTACTGGTTGATGATACTGAAGGATTAATTCTTCCATTATTGCTTACGTATTCATACCAGAACACCTTTCCTCCAAAATTTTGAAAGAAAGTTTGACAAAGAAGTGTACAAAAACCTTCAGCCAGTGCTTGTTCATATCTGTTGGGAAGCTTAGACCTGATTGGATATCATGATTTTTTGGTGCACTGGCTGACAGGAAAGCAAATGCATGCTTGGATCTCCAAAACCAATAATCAAGCATAAAATTTTCACTCAGCAAGTTTGTATTCAGTCCCGGCGATATATCATTGGCAGCTCAAGCATGCCAACTTTAGGTCTGGGTTCCAAGCACTCCACGCCATTATTCAGAGGTGTCTGCTTTGGAGCATGAAGTTGGAAACTCTGGTGAACATTCAAAGTGCATCTGTGCTTATTCTCTACTCAATTCATGTGGCAACACATTGGTCATTATTGCAGTAACTTCATGAAAGAATTTGTGGTGTTATTCCTGTTATTGTGTCAGTGCACAATGCTGGCCATCTATGAAACAATATTCCTCTTTTGGACTCAGTATTGATTGGCTAATATAAGATATAAAACATTTTAACTAAGCATGACAAAGGTGGAGCTACTACAGCCATAACAAATCCAAATACCAAAAAGGTTGCCTAGTGAACGTTTTGTCTGTAAAACCTCTTTACCTTTCTTTTGCTTCAGGAGATTAGTTGATAGTTGATACTGGAACTTGTGTGGCCATTTTTGTTGTGGAGATTGTTAATTTACTCAGTTCTGTCAGCACTGTAATTCAAAAATTATTTCAAACTATAGTTTTGGAAATTTTAATGCAGGTTTCTAAGTTGGATATACAGTTCTAAAGAGGATCTGTGTCTATGTTGGACACTTTGTCATACAAGAACCTCCTCTTCTATGTTTTGATGCATTTTTTAGACACAAATCTCTTTGTCAGATGATTATTTTTATTTTTATTTTTTTTAAATCTAATGAAGGCAAACTTGCAGTTGATTCTGGTCAAATGCAGTGGACAAGTTGGTACATGGCTCAGCTGTTCTAATATAGAGAAAGAATGAAATTATAAAGAAAAATGAGGAGGGGGGAGAAGAATGAATTAATGTTTCACCCATAATTCTACATGAGATATAAATTTATAGATTTTAATGATTCATTCATTCATTTAATTGCTGATGGTTCTTTCTGTCCCATGCCTTTTTTTTCTTTTAAATAAAGATTAGTTCTCTGGGTTGGCTTGTATGTCTATCGGTGTTTCTGGATATGATTTCTCTCCTGAATATTCTTGTCTGTGCACCTATCTGACAGGAAACAGAGGACAAGGCTGCAAAGGAAACTACTAACAAAAAGTCGAAGGCTGGTGGTGGAAGCAAGAGGAAGAAGTAGCTGTGTTGCCATTATAGCACCTGAAGTTGGATTAATGGAACCGAGCCATTTGACAAGTTTGTACTACTTATTCCTCCGGAGGTTGTATGGAAACTGCAAATGCTGTAATTGAGCCTATCTGTTTTGTCATGTTATGAGTTGCGAGTTTCAACAAATGGTTTCATGGGATCTATGTAATCTGCAGACTCCTGCTTTTCTTCTACAACTTTCTGCATTACCTATAAACCGGCCATGATGCTTTCTGTTTATTGAAAATCTGAGTTGGGTCATTTTATATAATGCTCTGCCTGTTAAAAGGCCTTGCCATAATATCACTCCAATTTTAGCGTGATGATGTTTTCAGTCTTGATTGTTCACGCCTTCTTCGTTGGTGGTTCAGTTTCGAACTCACCTTATCAGAAATATTGCTCCGGCCGAATTCTTGATGGCCTTTGGGATGAATTTTGGTTATGGCAATTGGATACTTAGAAGGGAATATCTAGATTTGGGGATAAATGGTATCAGGATGTGGCATTTGTGGAAACAAAGACTTGGTCCGGTAAGTCCATCAAAATGAATATGAATCATATGATATGATGCAATCCCTTCATTCCAATTCCAAATTCACACCTTTGATGATGGCGAACGCCAGGGCCATTCTTTCCCTCTTACAAGGATGTAACAGCATGAGAAAACTTCACAAAATTCATGCACACATCCTCATCAATGGCTACCAGCACAACCCCTCCATTTCTGAGAAACTCCTCAACTTCTGTGCCGTTTCTGTCTCTGGTTCCTTGGCCTACGCTCAACTTGTCTTCCATCGTATTCACAACCCACAAACCCCTGCTTGGAACTCCATGATCAGGGGGTTTTCTCAGAGCCCATCTCCTCTCCAATTACAAGCCATTGTTTTCTACAACCACATGCTTTCAGCTTCCCATGCTAGGCCCGACACTTACACTTTCTCATTCCTTCTTAAGGCATGTGAAGAGGCTAAAGAAGAGGGAAAATGCAGAGAGGTTCATGGATTCATAATTCGATTTGGGTACGACCAAGACGTGGTTTTGTGCACAAACCTCATCAGATCCTATGCTGGAAATGGATTGATTGAGACTGCACATAAGGTTTTCGAGGAAATGCCTGCAAGAGATTTGGTTTCTTGGAATTCGATGATTTCATGCTACTGTCAGACAGGTTTGCACGAGGAGGCATTAAAAATGTATGATCAGATGAGAATTTCTAATGTGGGGTTTGATGGGTTCACACTTGTTAGCTTGCTTTCGTCCTGTGCCCATGTGGGGGCCCTGCATATGGGAGTCCAAATGCATAGGTTTGCTGGTGAAAGGAGACTAGTAGAAAATATTTTTGTGGGCAATGCTCTGATAGATATGTATGCCAAATGCGGCAGCTTGGCTAGTGCTCTTTCCATCTTTAATTCGATGCCTAAGCGCGATGTGTTCACTTGGAATTCGATGATTGTAGGGTATGGAGTGCATGGACGTGGGGATGAAGCAATCACTTTCTTTGGAAGCATGTTGATGGCAGGAGTCCGGCCAAACTCCATCACATTCCTTGGTTTGTTGTGTGGTTGTAGTCACCAAGGCCTGGTTAAGGAGGGTGTTCAATATTTTCACATGATGAGCTCTGAGTTCAATCTCAAGCCTGGAATCAAGCATTATGGGTGCATGGTGGATTTATTTGGACGTGCTGGAAAGTTAAAGGAGGCGCTTGAAGTCATCAGGAGCTCTCCTTCTCAACATGATCCAGTTCTGTGGCGAACCCTGCTAGGTTCATGCAAGATTCATAGAAATGTGGAAATAGGAGAAATGGCCATGAGGAATCTGGTTCAATTGGGATCTCTAGGCGCAGGTGATTGTGTACTTCTCTCTGGAATATATGCTGAAGCCAAAGACTTGCAAGGTGTTGCAAGGATGAGAAAATTGATTCAAAGCCGAGGAATAAAGACGACCCCAGGTTGGAGCTGGATTGAAGTTGGCGATCAAGTTCATAGATTCGTAGTGGACGACAAGTCTCATCCTGATTCCAGAGAGATTTATCGCAAATTGGAGGAAGTAATCCATAGAGCCTCCTTGGTGGGTTATGCAATGGAGGAGTCATCTCTAGTGGCAGCGCCTGAGTCCAACACCCAAGAGTACTGTTGGGAGACTTCCACTTCATACCACAGCGAGAAGCTGGCAATTGCGTATGGGCTGGCAAGAACTCCAGAAGGAACGAGTCTTCTGATCGTCAAGAATCTAAGAGTTTGTAGAGATTGCCACAACTTCACAAAGTTTGTCTCTAAGGCATTTGATCGAGAAATAATTGTCAGGGACCGAGTTCGGTTCCATCACTTCAGGGGTGGACATTGTTCCTGCAAAGAGTTCTGGTGATAGACAGCTTCATCCCTTTCCAAGGAAAATACACAAAAATCAGAAGGCAAGCTTGAAGATGGTACTCAGAACAACAATGGGTAAAAAACAGGATTTCTACTTGATGGTTGCTGTCCAGTTGGGAAGTTCATGTCCAAAATCTAATGAAAACACATTCTCCAATCAACGTATGCAGCTTAGTACCTATTTATTAGTCCACAGTATGTGAAGAAAGCAGCAATGCAGCATAGATTTAATCAAAACACATCCATGCATGTATTAAGCCACAACAAACACTAATCAATCTGCACACTCTGAGCCCGGCGGCCCGTTGTGGGCTTAGCCCTGCAGCCCATGGGCCACAGGGGCCAGAGGTCGTCTGAAGAGCTTACCTTATTTTAGGTTAATAATGTGTCTTGTGAGAACGTGATTGGTGGATACGTAATCACAGCTTCGAAATTCAGCTACACGCCACGCTCTTTGAACTTTGAAGATAGATAGCGTATCACTTAAGCACGTTGTGCTTATATGTATATATGTTTGCATGGTCATGGAGCACCTTATATACTACCATCCACTTATATGTGGGGTTCCTCCACCAATGGTAAGATTCTCATCATGTTGCAACTTTTGTGATTCTTGATGGGTTTTAGCCTTTTTGCTTTATTCATAATCATGTTTAGTTTCTTCTTGACATCAGTTCCTGTACGGGAGGTGGGAATTGGGATTCACTGGTTATTTTTTTCTTGATTTTCTTGAAACAGGTTCTGGGCTGACCGGTTGTGCAACTCAGTCGTCTTCGCCTTTAGGCTCCACATCCACAACTGCTGCAGCAGGATCTCCTTCCTTTGGCGTTGGAAGCTCTTCGTTTTCCCATGGTTGGTACATTAATTTTGTCATTATTATTTCTAATACTGTGAGCATCTCTTTTATCATTCATGGTAATATGTTTTCTCATCTGAATTATGAGAGTTGGTCGGTTTCGTCATCCGCAAACTGCTTATAATCCACGAAGGGTAACCCTTACGATCAACAAAGGTAAAGGCTTCATGGCAACCCCTTTCTTCCGACTAGTTGGCGTAAGGCATTCCTGCTAATTTTAACGGCCACTGCGGCTCAATTTCATCCTTCCACTGTCTTTGTGTCTGGGTTACTTTCTGCTATTGTTCTCCTCTTTTGGATTCAAATTTTCACAGAATGTGTGTTAGGGTTACTTGATGCTATTTTTTTCCCTCTCTGGATTCATATTTTCAAAGAATCTGTACTCATAATTGAGTAAGGGCTGTTGGCCTTTTAGTTTATTTTTGTGGCTTTAATTTGAGAACAAATTTGACGTAATGTACCAGCAGGAGCGTTCTTCTCTTTCCCTGCATTCTTCTTTGTTTGAAAGCACTCATTCACATATGCATTTGGTATTTTATTTTGTGCCTTTTTTGCTTCTTTGAAGTAACTTTTGTCCCCAACTATTGACTAGATGGACTTTTGGGGTTGATTGAGGTTAAAGTTTGACTTTATGTTCTTGAGGCAAATTTCACCCCGCTTAGGTGCTTACAGTAGAGGTAATTGACTCCTAGGATGCAATGATCACTTCTTGTGATAGTAGCACTCCAAATCACCAAATGATATTTTGTGATTTGTACTTGAAAGTAGAAAGAGTGGAGAGAATGGATAAATGAGTGAGTGAATAAGAAAAGACAAGGGGAAAGGGCACACTTATTTATAAATTTTGTTGGTGACTATTAGAAGAGACGTGTCTTTAAGATACTAGACACATCCATTAAAGAGTTGTCTTAAAACACCAAACACATCATTTGAAACAAGTTGTGTCTATTAAGAAACAATGTGTCTTCCAAGAGGAAAAGGAGTCCTAATTTTCATTCACCTATATATAAATTCATTTGGTTTGTCTCCTCCTTTTTGCACATCAGGTCAACCGGCATTTAGTGCTAATAGCTTCCCAGCCTCTAGTGCTAAAACTACCTGGCATTTTATTCCACTTCTGTATCAACACTAAGTAACACAGGCACAACATTTGGCATATCCAGCATCCCAAATTTTAGTTCAGGAGGGCCATATGGGGCTTCTACTGTGTCTGCTTTTGGATTTTCAAGCATGCCTGGACTGGGATATTCAAGCATGCCTGGATTGGGATCTTCAAGCATACCTACTTTTGTGGCTTCAAGTACCCTAGCATTTAAATTTGGTTCAGCGCCATCCTTTGGCCAATCAACTTCTGCATTTGGCAGCACTGTCAGTTGGAACTAGTCTATCTTCTTCTGGGGCACAGTTCCCATTTTGGTTGCATTTTTATTGTTTATGCAGTTTGGGATATTGAGATTTCTTTTTCAGAGGCATCCAATTTCTGAATTAGCAGTTTGTGCCACACGCATTTGTCCCACACACGTTTGTCTTTGTTATAAATAAGGAGCATGGTTTCTCTCCTGAACTGTCATGCAGCACCTCACATTACATCATCAACATTTGGAATTTTTTATAGATAAGAAGAATGATTTCTCTCCTGAACTGTCATGCAGGACCTCACATTACATCATCAACATTTGGAAGCACAGTTTTTGGGAGGCCAGCTATTAGTGATGAACGCAGAGGAAGTAGAATAGCACCTTATGCTACAAAAGCTGAGGTAGATGGGGCCAGTTTTGAACAACCTGCTGGAAGCTGATGTTGGTATCTGCCATACCCATCTACAGAGACAAAAACCACAAAGAACTAAGATGGGAGGGAGGACTATCAATTGGGAGATACAGGTATGCTTTACTTGCAACTACATAACCTTCACATACATTGATTGTATGGTTCTTTTCAAACATGAATTTACTGATTTATTTTTATAATTACAAATTTAGGTGGGTCTAATCCATACAACACACCAAACTTTGGCTCAGGAGGGCCATGTGGGGCTTCAAGCGTGTCTGCTTTTGGAACTTCAAGCATGCCTGGATTTGGATCTTCAAGCAGGCCTCCTTTTGAGGCTTCTAGCACCCTAGCATTTGGCTTTTGTTCCACTCCATTATTTGGCCAACCCACTTCGACATTTGATGTCAATGCAGTTGGAGCTAATCCATTTCCCTATGGGACACAGAGTTCCCATTTTGGTGAGTATTTTCTGCATTTCTTTAATCTTTCAAGAAGCTTCAAATTTCTGAATTTAGCTGTTTTCTGTGCTTGCCTTTGTTTTTTCTACTGATATGAAGTGTTGTTTTTCATCTGTATTGTCATGCAGGACCTCAGATTACAGCATCAACATTTGGAAGCATGGGTTTTGGAAAGCTAGCTTCTAGTGATCCATCTGGAGGAAGTAGAATAGCAGCTTATGCTGCAACAGCTGAAGTAGATGGAACTAATTTTGAACAACCTGCTGGAAAGCTGAAGTCAATATCTGCTGTACCTGTCTACAGAAACAAAAGCCATGAAGAATTGAGGTGGGAGGACTATCAATTGGGAGATAAAGGTATGCTTTACTTCCAACTACATAACATTCACTTATGTAGACTGTATTCTTCTTTGCAAAAATGTATTTTCTGATATATTTTTATGATTACGAATTTAGGTGGGTCTAATCAATTCTGCACGCCAAACCTTGGTTCAGGAGGGCCATATGGGGCTTCAACTGTGTCTGCTTTTGGATCTTCAAGCATGCTTGCTTTTGGGCTTTCTAGCACCCCAGCATTGAGATTTGGTTCCACCCCATCCTTTGGCCAATCAAGCAATGCAATTGTTGGCAGCTCAGTTGGAACTAATCCATCTTCTTATGGAACACAGAGTTCCCATTTTGGTGACTATTTCCTGCATTCTTATTGTTTATGCAGTTACAGTTGTTAAATTTCTTTCAAGAAGCATCAAATTTCTGAATCTAGCAGTTTGTATCACATGCTTTTGTTTTTTCCTATAAATAAGAAGCATTTTTTATCCCTTAAACTTTAATGCAGGACCTTAGACTACAGAATCAACATTTGGAAGCACAGGGTTTGTAAAGCCAGCTTTTATTGATCAACATGGAGGAAGTAGAATAGCACCTTATGCTGCAACAGCTGAAGTAGATGGACCTAGTTGTAACCAACCTGCTGGAAGGTTGCAATCAATATCCGCCTTACCCACCTACAGAGACAAAAGCCATGAAGAATTGAGGTGGGTGGACTATCAGTTGGGAGATAGAGGTATGCTTGGAACTACAAAACATGCACACATATAGATTGTATGGTTCTTCTCAAAAATGAATTTGCTGATTTATTTTTATAATTGCACATTTAGGTTCAGTCTTGCTAGTCAATCTGTGGGTAGGATTGGCTTTGGAGGTTCCATGACAAAGTCAAGCCTCTTGGGTCCTTCACCTACATTCAGTCTGTCAGCTATAAATCCTTTCTCCAGCTCAACATTTTCCAATCCCCCAAAGACACCTGCTTTTGCTGCTTCAGGGTTTGGACCATCATTAATTCTGCCATTCAGTTCATCACCTTTTAATGCATCATACACCACAAACCCTTTTTGGACAGTATTATCCTCATCAGCCATACCTTATGTATTTGAAGCTATATCAACCCCTACATTTGAAACCAGTACTTCTCCACCACTTGTTGGTGCATTGAGTTCATCAGCATTCAGGCCATCATCTTGTATCTTTAGTCATGCTTCAGCTCCAGGAGCGACTCCAACATTTACCTCTGGCTTGAGTTATTCTAGCACCCAACCATCCTCATTGTTTCTGTCTGCACCATTGCTTGGGCAGACAAATGCTACCTTAGGACAAACTGCTTCCACACTTAGGCAGGGAACTGCCCCTTGGGTCAATCAAATATATTGGGCATAAGATCAACTGTATTGGGGCAGAACATGTTTTTGAGCACACCACCACTGCATCCTACAAGCAATGAAGTTGGTTTTGGTCAGAAAACCGTAAGTATCAGAAAGTTCATTTATTTTTTGTATGTGAAGCGAAATAATGGAAGTATGGAAGTAATCTATATCAATTTATTATTATTATTGTTGATGTCAATATCATCATTATCATTTTCAATCTGCTATCTACACATACAGTCCTCTCTCACTACTCCTCAGCCAGTACAAGCTGCTCAAACCGATGGTACTTCTAATACCAACTTTGGTCAGACATCAGCAGGTAACTTAAAGTTGATTTTATTCTGCTTATGTTCTTTCCTGGGATGCAATTTTCATTTGAATTCCACATATCTGATGTGTAAATCTGAGGCATGTTGGCAGGTGTCACAAATGTTCTTGGTCAGGGTACCTCTGGTCAACCGTAAGCTTCATCTGTTTTATGCTCTATATTTTGGATTAATTTGTTACTTTGATATTTTAAAAGTGTTAACATAAACTAGACTTTTAGGATCATCATCAGCTCCATCTTTTGTCCTACTAGAATTACTGTTATGTGGCTGGTTCTGCCATTGGTAGGTACAAGCACTGCTATGTTCTTTTGTTTATTTGGGTTCTGTGACTAGCATTTATGCGTGTTTTTTAATGTTGCATCTATTTTTTGGGGAAACAAAAAGGTTTTATTATAATGAAGAAGTTGAACCAAAGAGCAGAAACTCATCCATGAACACATAACATGCTGAAAAAAAACCACTAGAAGGGATAATACTCCCAATATGACATTGTAAACTCAAGCTCATCTTTTGCTTGGGAATCAACTTCTTAGTGTAGTATGCAGAATTTGTTTGTTTTTGTGATATTTGTTCATTGGTATCTTCTCTTTTGTTCAATATGAAACCTATCAATGTGCTAAATGCTGTGTTGACTTTTTCTACCTTATTTTCTGATTTCATGTTTATTTACATGTTTTCAGTTCTACCACCCAGGATGCTGTGGTTGTACAGTCATCACCTGTTGTGAACCCTTTTGGAACTCTAGCTGCAATGCCTCAGACATCAATTGTTCGCCATGGGTCCACGGTTATCCAATATGGAATTTCTAGCATGCCTGTAAGTCTTACTTTTGTTCCTAGAAATGTGGTCTATGATTAAATTTAGTAGAATGACTCCACAAGAAAGTGTTTTTGCTTATTTATTGTAAATTGTGAACACAAAAATGTCTCATAATTTGTGAATGTGCTCTAGTATGTGCACTTGTGGAATGCCAAGTGATTATACTAGCATTTCTCCAGACCAATGATGCTTAGGAACAGAGAGATATATGCATGGTGTCTGAGATGTTGATCATTGAACTAGGAAGCAACCTATATTAGGGGATTAGCTGACAGTTGTGAAGAAATAAGTGATGAGTTTGTTTTTGTGCTTGTCAAAAACAGGTGGCTGACAACCCTGTGCCAGCCATAGTTTCATCCTTACTGACTTCTCGGCACTTGTCAAAGAGGCAGTTCAAGTTGCAAGCAAGGAAATATCATCCTAGGCAGTTCAAGTTGCAAGCAAGGAAACACCATCCTAAAGGTGATGACCAAAAGGTGAGAATCATTAAGATAACTCGGGGATTCATATAGACATGGAGAATCCAAGAGAATTGATCGTTGGCCCCACCAAACAGTGGCCTACAAGGAGTGAAGAGAGAGTGTCTCTTTTGAAGGATGCATCTACTTTTGTGCATGATAACGGTAAGTACTTTGTCTAGGAAATTAGACATGGTTATCATTTTTTGCTAGCTTGGATTAAAATATCTGAACATACTAATGAGTCTAGTACATTATATGTTGGCAATTTTGTTTCAATATAAAGTAGATCGATAATTTTTCTATGAACTAAAAAGCCTTGAATTAATGTTTTGGAAAAACAGGAAACACTCGAGTGATGGAAACAACGCTCGAGTGGTGGAAACAATGCTCAAGCGTTAGAACCACTTAAGCGCTTATCCAACGCTCAAGTGCCCAAGGTGCTCAAGTGGTCGTCTCAAACCTGCCAAAATATGGCAGATTTATTTCACGAGTATTAGCTCTATATAAACCCTCCTTTAACCCATTTAGGGTTGGACACTTGCCCTATCATTCCCAATCTCTCAAGAAAGATTCAATGCTTGAATCTTGGGTTGTTAGAAGACTTGCATCCTTTCAAGTAATGTGTCCTGCTTTGATTATCCCTATTATCTCAATCCAGTTCTAAATACTAGTAACCATGTGTGCATTTGGAGCAGAAAAGGAAATGGAGGGGAGAGTTCATTAGTCATAAGATAAGGCTAATGAGGCTATGACCATGCATGATCATTCAGCTGATGTGGAGTGGCTGATCCAAAACTCCTTCACACTGACTACTACACTGAGCCTACAATCCAGGAATTGGCAGCAAAAGAAAGGGCAGAACCAGGGTTCTGCCACCGTGTAAAGGACTTTTGGTTGGACGCCGTGGCTATGGATGCATCTAGTTTTCTGGAGAGACAGACATTCAGGGGCTTGATCTTGAACCCCTTGTCTAGTTTAACAATCGAGAAGTGACTGTGTACATGGATGAGAGCAATAAACCCCCCGCTGGGCAAGGCCTGAACAAGGTGGCAGAGGTTACTCTTCTTAATATCAAATGTATTGACAAAAGGACAAGGGATCAGTACATGGATGGGCCAAGGGTCAACAAATACAGAGATATGCTAATGAAGGCAGCTAAAAACCAAGGTGCTGAGCGTGTCCTATGATCCAGTCAGAGGGGAGTGGAAATTTAGAGTTCCAGCACTTGCTATGGGATGGTTTTAGCAAATTGGTATTTTTCAGTTGTAGCCCTTTTGGGCATGTGTCTGACTCTGACCCCCCATCTTTTATTTCCTACAGTTCCCTTTGTGTATGGTTTTTATTTTCTAGGAAACAGGTCTCTCATTGTTTGTTTTGTCTATGGTTTTTGTTCTCTAGCAAGTATATTCAGAGGCGTCTATCATTTGGAGGTCCAGTCAGATCACCGATGTGATGATGTCTCTCTCATTTGCTCCATGCAATTCGCCCAAATGATTACATGTATTACGAAGACATGATCTCTCTTTCACACAAAACATAAATTGACCTGTTTATATTTAATAAAATAACCGATTATTCATGGAAGCGGGAAACTGATGGTAACCATGGCAGAGGACTGAGGAACACCCACTTAAAGAATGGAGCAGAAAATGTTCTCATTCGAAATGAAGGCCGCGCCCACAGCAACTTGGCAATTATTACAACAAGCAGGGAGTGGCTTGTCGTCAGTCTTCTTTTCAGGAGCCTTGGGAGGTCCAACACTGATAATTTCTGCCATCTTTCCACTTTTCCTGATTTTCTTAGTGAGACACGCCGGGTCGACAGTCCCCACAACCGTTAATGTCCCTTTCTCAATATCCACAGCTATCTGGTCTATACCTGTTCAACCACAATTACACTCTGGTTTACAAGTAACAACCTGCCATTGCTACTATGCATAAGCTATTAATCAATTAATCTAGCTAGTTAATTGGCTGTTTGCCTGAAAATATTATTTAGCAGTTAGCACAAAATAAGCTTTGAGTTTTCTGTTTACCAGTAAGCTTGGTGACAACTCCCAGCAAATCTCTCTTGCACTTCTGGCAGTTGATACATACTTTCAACACAATTTTCTGTGGTATACATATGGCATGTGGCATGCAAACACAAAAAAATGACATTAAATGCATTCATGTTAGTATAACATAGAGGCAGCATATATAGGGCTGGGACATTACCTTCATAGCAGCTAGCGAAAAGAAACAAAAGAAAGGGGAGGAAACACGAGGCGAATTCAACTAGCTCCCCTTTATGCAGCTAGTGATACAAACTAAGGAACCTATTTAATATTTATAGGACTTAAACACAAAAGAATACGGAATAAATAAAAGACTTTTGACCATGTTTTAGTCTCTTCCTGACCTCTATCCAGCTTACTAGCCTAATTATGAGAGAGTTTCCCAGTAGGATTCTTATAAATTATGTCACAATAATATTTAGAAACACTGGAAACTATCTCATGCAGCCATGCCACTCACAGTGATTTTTGGGTGGTGCAAGTCTTCCAGGATTCTTACATTATTTTAGTGAGGTAATGGACCAAGTCCTCGTAATTTTTATGATAATGGAAAATTACAATTGTCAATAATTGAAAAGAGAGGAGCATCTGGAACAGTGGAATATGAAAGGTGAGTATCATCTACCCTATGAAGCTAAGCAATTTAACCATCAGCATCTGGAACAATTGCCAATAAAGTATTCAACTAGGCACAATGCTTCAAGTTGACGGTGTAATATATTAATTCATGAAGCTGTTCATTTTTGGAGCTTAGGAGGTCCAACTTGACGATAGGGGTCTAATAAGGACTGGTCTCTCAAAACAATTAACCAGGGAGCAGTATGCACATACCAACTACATATATTAAGGCAAATGGGGCGGTGTCGTTTTTCACCTACCTTGTTTTGTTCTCTTTGACAAGAAGATTCTGAGTCTTGCTATGTTTCCGTACGGTCAGATGATCTTGGATGATAATGCACAATTAAACTCTTTTCCTTAATGCCAGGCATGTACGTTTTTGACTCTTGTCTTTTTTTAATAATTTTCAGTAACTTCTCACTTTAAGCAAATCATTTTCTTTGAATCAGTTCACAGTACTGTTTTACAAGATTTGGTGATTGGGTTTGAAGTTCTTGAAAACTTTGATTTGTTTAATTATTTGTATAAAAGCAAATATCAGTAATAAAACAACTAGCAAGAAAAAGAATTTTGGTTCTTTTGAGCTTCATAACCATCTATAGTTGCTTCAAAGTGGCCGGTTTGGAAATACTTGCTTGTCCTAGTGCAGAATGGTTGGCCATTGGTCATTATTTGTTATCAGCAGTTGTCACCTGGCGTAGCTGTTGAAGCAATAACAATCATTTCCTCCTTTGCTGAGGGTTTTATATAAGGAAAAAAAAATTATAGATATGCAGTTCCGATAAGATTAACAAAGAAGAACTCTCTCTATATACATATTGATTCACATACTTGAATTCAATTCAGAGAAACATTGAAGATTAAATCAATATTTTGTAATTGGGATTGTCTGTTTTGGACATGATTCTCTAGAGATACCATAGTGGTAGGGCCACCCATTACCAAACCATTGAAACATGTAATCCCATTTGTCCTATCTAGGGTTCATGATTCATCACTCAGAGCCATGGAATGTGTTACAAGTCCCCAAGTATGTTCCTGTGTGTGTATGTGACTATGTGAGCTCAGGGATCAGTGTCATAGTATAGATTTTCAATGTTTGATAACCTGTGGAATAGAAAGTTGGAGAACAAACAGAGAAGTGGAAAGGGATAGAATTTCAAATGACATACATTCACGGTATTTAGGGAGGAGGAAAAATATGTAAATCAGCATGTAGTGAAAAAGGCATTCTTTGTTCATATTTCTGTCAAGCACTTCCTTTAGGGGAAGGTAAAAGTAAAAGATTAGAAGACAGAAAATGCACTGCTCAGATTTCCTTGCTGTTGTTTGGTCCATTGTCAATATCAAAGAACTGCTTAGAACAACTTTTTGTTAAGTAAACATTTCTGTGGTACCGATCAAATCTCAAACCTATTCTTCAAGTGATCACTTATCGAGCCTATTCATCATTGATCCATTGTGTTATTCTGCTCTATGGGTTAATCATGAGCAACATGAAAAACAGGGTAAGAAAATAATCTTCAATGCTTTCATAGATTTGGTTGATATTCATTCCCAAAGGTGAAATTGGGATTTACTAATTAGACAACTGGAAAATTTTCAAAGAGATTGATGACTTTCTTAAGGGAAAAATAAGCTTGGGCTGGGATTCAAGTTTGGGGCAATGAGGGTGGTGAATTTTTCTATTACCACAGGCATTGAAGCTAAGGGAAGGTGGATTTCTTGTAACTATTTGATTTAGCTGGAAAGTAAATTAATCGCTTCTCCTCTCTTCTCTATTTTCAATTCTGAAACTAATTTCCAATATCTCCAATCTTCATCCTCAATCAAACCCTCAAATCCCTAGTCTTCTATTCCTGAAGCATTTCCCTTTATTATGGATTACAATGGTCCTGGTTTCTCTCCAGAACAGGACTGTGCTACATCCCATTGAAGCATCATGTAAGAAAAATGACTAGCATTTCTTCTTTTTCATTTAAAAAAGATGTCATAATTTGCAAGAATTTTTAATAAGAGACACAAAATAAACCTTGGCTAAACCCAAAAGTGAACAATTATAAAGGTACAGCTGATGAGGCAGAACAATTATCTGTACCTCTTTTGTCAACTCCATGCCCATCGGTTTGGGAAAAATGGTCACATGCATTCTCGAGAAAGTGGGAGGATTGGGCCATAGGTCCTCCTTGGATTACTCTGCAACTTCAAACAAAAAGAAAGTTTCAATCCTCAATTTCTAACAGTGGCATAGATGATAGATCCCTTTGTATAATCTGGGGAAAATAGAAACACACCTCATCAAAATCAATGATAGATTTGTCCTTTCTTCTGTATATTGTAGAAGATTGCAATGTGATTTCAGTGTATATAATAATAACAAATTTAAAGAGAGGAGCTAAAACATTGCCTTTCCATATGCCGGCTATAATGAGAGATCACATTCTGCATCCATCCATGTGTAAGCTAAAAATCAAAATATCATACAAAATACGAAAGAACAACCACAAAAATCAAACAGGCTCAGAAGTAAATCAAGGTGCCAAGGTATAAGGGAGAAATGCCAATTGTAAATTTATAAAAAAGAATAATGTATATTAAAGAATTAAACAACTATAAAAAGATGTAAGCAACATATTAGGAATTTTTAGTAAATAAATGATCTATTTTTTCTTTTATATATATTAAAGAATAAATAAATATGAAAACAGAACATTGAGAGAAATATGAAAGTAGAAGGCTTAAGAAGTAAATAAAATGTTTTTTCTTTTTTATTTTATAAAAAGTTATAAAGGCATCTCAATAACAAAGAAATATGGAAAATAAAGTTTAGCAAATCTTAATCCAATAGTTCTTTTAATCGAGTTTTAATGATCACAAGATAAGATTAAAATTACTAACGGTTCAAATTAACCAATTTTTTTCAAGATTACTTAAAAAAATTTAAAGAAAGTTCATGTAACCATGGAAGAAGATCAATCCCATGACAATTGGTATTCACCGGTGCAATTAAGTCAATTTTTTTTCCTTACACCTAAAACTTTTAAAATCATCTTTGAACATAAAAAAATAAAATCTCATGAAAAGTGGATGGTTTCTCATTTTAAATCAAAATTTGGATCCAATTTTTTTCTAAACTAATCCTATAAAGGGTTTTAAGAAGGTGAACATAGGTTGCTAGAGGTTTTAAGCCTCAAAACCAAGTTGTTTAAGCATTTTATAGTGCAACTTGTCAATGTCGATTGGGATCAACCAATTGAGGTGTGCTTCGGACATTCTCTTTCATCCAGTAGCACATGTTGAACTGATTGAGGTAGAGCCTTAATTGGTCGAGAATTGATCAAACTAATTGTTCAATCTGAACCCCAATAGTCACCAGTAAATGCATTATATGTATGACAGTTAGCAAATAGGTTAGAGCGATTGTTTGATAGATTGAGCTTCGTTTATTGCTTTTAGGGTCCCCAAGCTAGAAAACTATATATTAAAGAGTTTAAGAGTATTTATTGATAAAAAAATAATAATTGTATTCAATTAGAAAACTTTCTCTCTTCTCATTTAAAGTTCTTCCAAAGTACATTCACTTCTTAACTTGTAAATCCTTTTGTATACCTTCAAGTCCATCCCAATTCTTTCTTATATTGAGAGCCTAATTTGCTTCTAGGTTTGTATACCTTTAATTCTTCCCTATCCATTATGAAAGAAATTATTCAAATAGATTGATTACTTAAAGAGGTTGTAAAAAGTCCATTGAAACTTTGGAAGCAAGTGTAGACATTGAAAATTTGTGGTTCAAGTTTTAAAAATAGTGAAACCGGTACTCAGTTAAGAATTTGAGGAGAGTGAGAGTATACGAGAACAAATATAAAAGAGTTTGTAATCTTCTTTCCCCAATTTCCTGTTATTGTTTTTTATTTATTCATTATCGTTTCCATATGTTGTTTAAAAAATAAGTTCTTTAATTTTTTATAAAAATGGATAAAGAAGTATGAAAAAATCATTAAGAATTTTTAGTAGTTAAATTATTTGATTTTCATAATAAATATGAAAAAAAAATTATTAAATAAATTATGTAAAATTATTATAAAAAAGAATGATATATATTATAGAAATTCAAAAGGAAAAGACTTATTGGCATAGCTTGGTGGTAGTCTTATACTTGATCCATTTCAATTAAGGACGCACACACACACACCCCATACGAAGTCTCAAAGTAACTGAAGCCAATGCCAAAATGTATAAGACTTAAGAACCACTATGAATATTATATTTAAGCACACATGTCTAGATATCCACCGTCCACTCCATGACAAGAGTTATGGTTCAAAATGCCCCCCCAAAACAAACAAAAGTGTCCATTTGACCCAAAATTCAGAAATCTCCCTATAGTGTCTTTGGAGTCGGTGCACCAAAAGACAAATTTAAGGAGGGTGCATGGCTCGTACCGAATGGGTGACTGCTGACTGCTCTTGTAAAGTCATCTAAGTAGAACCTTTGTATAACACCTTGGAGAACCACAAAATTATACAAATCAATCGCATCCAAGAACTAACTGCAAACATTGCAGCATTGCAAGAAATCATAACCGTTAACAATAAGAGATATTATGGAGAAGAAACCAACTAGCATTCACAGAGAGGATAAATAAGCAAAGCAATGAACTTGGAAAGAAAAATCAGCAGGAAGGGCTATAAGCCCCACTTAGAAACCGTAGCCTTTGGTTGAAATTTCTTTCTTGAGACTTTGACTTTGGAAACATCCTACCAAGGTCCAAACTCCATCAAGCAGCGACCTCATCCCTTGCATTCAAGGTGATTTGGTAAGTGGAAACATCCTACCAAGGCCCAACTCCACCAAACAGCGACATCATCCCTTGCATTCAAGGTGATTTGATAAGTACTCTCCATATTCAAGGTCCAAACTCCATCAAACAACAACCTCATCCCTTGCATTCAAGGTGATTTGATAAGTACTCTCCATATTCAAGGTCCAAACTCCATCAAAAACGACCTCATCCCTTGCATTGGTAAGTGGAAACATGCTACCAAGGCCCAAACTGTTAGGAAGTGTCCCAAATTCCTAATTAGTATAGATTCAACGAAAGCTTTGATGCCAATAATGTTAGTTTAAGAACACAAAGATAAAACCATCACACATACGGTACACAAGGTTTTAACGTGGTTCGACCAACCATGCCTACGTCTACGAATGAGAGAGAATGATTCCACTATACAATAGAGAATATTATAGAAGACAGAACTAAATATAACTATTGGGTTCCCGAAACATCACATGTTTCCCCACTCCTTGTATCCATACCTTACTACGAGCCCTCTCGCTCCACCGGGTACCTCTCGTTCTTCCTCACATCTCTATCCACCTCGTATAGTCTCTACAGACTCATCTCTATCTCATGACTTTTTCCCTTCATGACCTAGAATATTTATAGAGATATTTCCAACAACCTTCCTTATTTTATAAGGAAGTCTAATATTACAATAATATATCAACTTAAAAATATTCTATACAATATTCTTTACAAAAAAGGAATCTATATTAATTAAGAATTTGGGACACTTCCTAACATAAACTCCACCAATCAACAACCTCATCCCTTGCATTCGAGGTGATTTGATAAGTGCTCTCCATATTCAACTACACCCATTATCTTCCAATAGAAAGACAAAAATGCAGAGCTCATCCACAAGCCATTTAGTTTACATATAAGCGAATTTAGAATTCCAAGTTTGAATTAAAGGCAAATTTATGGCATTTGAAATACTTAAGGTACCAAAATACTAATGGTTAAAATTCACCTAAAGCTCATAATTTGACATTGAAACAACCAGATAAACCTTTCTCTTCCCTCTTCCAAGAAAGATGGAAGACAAAAAAAATGCATAGTCCTCTCTACAAATATAAAGCAATTTAATAACAAACATAAGAAGATTTGAAGCTCAAAATTTTCAGTAAAAGGACATTAAAAAGGAAATTCAAAATATCATGCACCAACGTATGATAATACATGGAATTTTTATGGATGAGGATGGCATACTCCTACAGAAGTAGCAGCATCCTAAAAGAATGAACTAAAATGCTAATACAACTCACGATTTGACTTTGAAGTAACCAGATAATCCTGTTTAATTAATTTTTAGAATGAAAAAAAAAAACACCCCCAGCATAATTGAGAGCCCACTTACAGCTTAGATAACTAATAGCATGACATATTTCAGGAAACAAAGGAAGGCCATAGGCCCAAGGCCCCCAACACGAAATTTAACTTGGCACACGTGTAAATTACATTACTAAAACAATGAATGAACTTGTACATATGAATTTTAGACGAGTATTAATCGATAAAATAATAATAATAATAATATTATGAGCAAAGGTTAAAGCTTTCGGTGGTTGAAAGGGCAGTGCAACGCTGTTTCTTGGAGTACACACGGCCAAATGGGTCAGATCCCGTGGACGGCACGATGAGAAATGGGGAGTTAAATGGGCAGAATAAAGGCCAAGGAAGTTTCGGTGGAAGAAGGCATGTTTCGTGCTTTTAGATGCGCAGTCTCCACCAAATCAACGTCACCTCTCGCCTCTCACAACACTCAAATAAATATGGGATAACATCAAAAGGGACATAATTACAAAACAATTAATATCCCACTTTTAATAGCCTTGAAAATGACCCATTTGGGAAAAAAATACCCTTACCCTCCTTTTGGTCACTTTAACTATTCTGGAAAATATGTTAAAAAACGTATTTGAGTTGAATGGTTCAACTACTTAGATTGGCATGAGCCAGTGCTCTTTACTTTGGGGTGCTTGGATTCGGACCTATCCCTTCGCATTGATGAACCTTCACAACCTAGTGATACAAGTACACCAACAGAACAAGCTCTTTATGAGAATTGGGAACGTTCCAACCACTTAAGTCTTATGATTATTAAAAATAAAATAGCAAAGAACATTCATAAGTCAATTCTTGATTCAACCAAGGCGTGTGAATATTTGAACTTCGTTGGGCAACAATTTAAGGCTATTGACAAGGCCCTAGCAGGTAGGCTTATGACAACTTTGACTACTAAATAGTATAATGGAACTAGTGGGGTGTGAGAGCACATTATGAAAATGCATAATTTGGTTGAATAATTGAATTCTTTGGATATGACCATCTCAGAGTCTTTCTTGGTGCAATTCATTCTCAACTCTCTTCCTCAACAATTTAGTCCATTTTAAATTTCTTATAACACACAAAAGGATAAGTGGACCATCAATGAACTCAGATATATGTGTGTACAAGAGGAAAATAGATTAAAGAGAGAAGGATTGCAATTGGTTCACATAGTATCACAAGGCCATAATGGAAAAGGACCTAAGATTATAGGTTATGGAATAAAATCACCAAATGAAGGAAAGCATGAAGAAACATATGCCAAATACTAAAAAGAAGAAAGATGTTTTTTTTTGCAAGATGAAGGGACATAAAAAAGCAAGATTGCCTAAAACGAAAGGCATGGTTTGAGAAAAAAGGTAATTTCCTTTCATTAGTATGTTATGAAACTAATTTAACTGAAGTACCTTCCAATACTTGGTGGTTAGATTCTATTGCAACTATTCATGTTTCAAATACCATGTAGGGATTCCTTACACCCGCAAACCAGGGATACATGAAAGGACAATAATAATGAGAAATAAAGTAAAATCACCAGTAAAGGCAATTGGAACCTACCTACTCTTTTCTATTGGGTTTTCACTAGACCTGCACAACACATTTTATGTTCTTGATTTTATAAGAAATTTAGTTTCCATACACCAACTTGATTTGAAAGAATATTCTTTTGAAATTGGAAATTCGTCATTTAGAATTTATAAAAACAACAATTTTATTGGAAATGGAATATTATTTAATGGGTTGTATAGAGTTAACCTTGATTCTTCTTTTTCCAAATCTCTCCTTGCTCTATATGTTGATGTAAAAGTTGGAAGCAAACATAGTTGTGATAATGAGACTTCATCAATGTTATGACATAAATGCTTAAGTCATATTTCAAAAAAAAAGACTTGAGCAATTAGTAAAGGATGGAGTTTTACCAACTCTAAACGTTATAGATTTTGGTACTTATATTGATTGTATTAAAGGAAAACAAGTGAAAAGTATCAAGGTGCCACCAGAAGTTTAAGACTACTTGAAATAATACATATTGATATTTGTGGACCATTTTCTCCTTCTAGTATAAGTGGAGAAAAATATTTTATCACATTTATTGATGATTTCTCATGTTATGGTTATATTTATTTAATTAAAGAAAATTCTGATGCTTTGAATGCCTTCAAGATTTTCAAAGTAGAGGTTGAAAATCAACTAGATGGAAAAATTAAAGTTCTAAGATTTGATATAGGTGGTGAGTATTATGGAAAATATGATGAAACTACTTGTAATTTAGGTCCATTCATTAAATTCCTTCAAGAAAATGGGATCATTAATTACACAATATACAATGTCAGGGATGCCTTAGCAGAATGGTGTAGCTGAAAGGCGTAATAGAACCTTATTAGATATGACAAGGTTTATGAATAGTAATTCAGTCCTTCTCCAATTCTTGTGGGGTGAAGCTGTGAAAAAAACTATGTATATATTAAATCGGGTTCTTACTAAAGTTGTTTCAAAGATCCTTTTTGAATTATGGGTTGGTAGGAAACCAAGTTTAAATCATATGCATATTTGGGGTTGTCCAGTTGAAGCAAGGCTTTACAATCCACATGAAAGAAAATTAGATCCAAGGGCTATTAGTTGTTTCTTTGTTGGATATCCTGAAAGGTCCAAATGATATAAATTTTATTCTTCTAATCATCACACTAGGATAATAGAAACAAACACTTATAATGTGAAGTGTTACCTTTTCATGAAGAAAAATTAAATAACCTTGAAATTTCACCTATTAAAGATCAAAAGGGTGATTGATCAAGAAATTAACAAAGAGGTGACGGTTCACAAAGAAAATAATGACACTACTAAATTCATACAAGAAAGTACACATGTACAAGATGATATGACAAATTTAAGGCAATCCCAAAAGGAAAGAAAATTTGTCATTTCAATTGACTATGTTGTGTACTTATAGGAACAAAATCTTGATATTGGCATTAATGATGATCCACAAAACATTTTCACAAGCCATTAAAAGTCGTGACTCTAATAAATGGATAAATGCAATGAAATATGAAATGACATCTATGAAAGTAAATCAAGTCTAGGAATTGGTTGAATTACCTAATGGATTTACCCCAATACAATGTAAATGGGTATTCAAAACTAAAAGAAACTCCAAAGGTAATATCAATCAATACAAGACTCGATTCGTTGCTAAAAGATTTACTCTAAGAGAAGATATTGACTATAATGAGACCTTGTTTCCGGTATTAAAGAAAGATTCATTTAGAATTTTCTTGGCATTTATAGTTCATTATGATTTAGAGTTATATCAAATGGATGTAAAAACAACCTTTCTAAATGGGAATCTAGATGAAAATATTTATATGAGACAACCAAAAGGATTTAAGGAACATTTAGTATGCAAGCTATGAAAATCCATATATGGACTTAAACAAGCCTCCCGCCAATGGTATATTAAGTTTCACAATACCATAACAACCTTTGGTTTTCAAGAAAATAAATTTGATGAATGCGCATACCTAAAGGTCAGGGCAAGCAAGTTTATTCTTTTGATGTTATATGTGGATGATATCTTACTTGCCACTAATAACTTAGCCTTGTTACATGAAACTAAAAGTTTTCTTTCAAAGAACTTTGAGATGAAAGATATGGGCAATGCATCATTTGTACTTGGAATTGAGATTTATCAAGATAGGTGTCAATGTCTCATTGGCTTATCTCAAATGGCTTACATAAACAAAGTTCTTGAAAGATTTCAAATGCAGAAACATTCACCAATTCTAGCTCCCATTGTCAAAGGAAATAAATTCACTACTGCAAAAAATAAAAACGGTGCTATTTTTCTTGGTGCTTTAGGAAAAACGTCATTATTTAGTTTCTTATGAATAAATGTTGGCGCTTGTTAGCCATAGTGCTTCTACAAGTGTCATTGAACAGGTAATAGTTTGAAAATCTTGGCGCTTAAAATTAAGCATCATCATGTGTATACATTTTTTGCATTATTGGCACTTTTAAAAAGCGTTGTTGTCTTGTATAGTATATATTTACCTAAAATTTTCATTCCCCTCCACATGATTTCCTACCCATATGAACCCAATTTCCCTCCACAACCTTGCAATCTCACAGTGGTAAGCAGTCAAAGCAACAAAAACTCTAAGCCTTCACTCACAATGAAATACTAGTGGTCAATAACTGCAACTATTTAGACTTTTCCTCCATGAAGTAACAAGCAAAAAAGCCAAGATTAATTAAGGGTTTTCATTTCAAAAGCTGAAAAATTCGATCAATGTAATCTATTTCAAAAGAGTGTGCAGAATATGTATGATTCCTATTTGTTGCCTGAACAATCATAAAGCTATTAGTCTGTGATTTACAATGCACTGCTGCTCAAGTGCATATATCATATACATATTTAAATTAGCCCTGATATTTGGGACAACTCCTTTGTGGATTTTCTACATATACAAAGAAACACATAGTATAACTACCTACATGTTTTCCTTGCAGGACATTCACAAATCACATTAATAACATCCATGTAGGTAGGGGATTTAACATTATCCACATTCGATAATCTATAGGTAATAAGCCTTTAAGTGGGTGCTCTTAGTCATAATGAATGAAAGAATAAAGAATAGAAGAGCAAGGTTTTAAAATGGTGAAATGAGTTTTTACTTTTTCCCCTTCTGTTTTTTGGGTAAGTGTCAAGATAAAGCATGGCTTATGCAGTTAGGCAATCATGAATTTATATCAATCTAAAAATTTGGCACTAGAGGAATTCTATTATTTTAGACAACAAAAATAACTTATAAATGCAAATGATCTCTTCACCAGTTAACTAGCACATACCTTCTTCTTTGTGATTAGATAGTCAAACTCCATCAATGAAAGGTTAACCAATTCGCTTGTTTCAGGTAGCCAGGTAAGCTTCAATTTTGTGGTCTTGACAGATCCTTCGAGATGCAAACCCCCCATTAACTGTGTGACATTCCCATCCCGGTCCTTCCTGATTCCTTTTATGATGGCATTCCCCCAATCCATTAAGGATGTTTCCTCATTTTCTGAGATGGACACTGCATCAGCATAGTCAATCCATATCCACTTTTCTCCACCACCTTCATATTTCTTATGCCTTGGTATGTTGCGGGCCAATGGTTTCTCAGGACCATCAGCTAAGGTTACTAACACACGTTTTTCTTCAATAAAAGCAGTATGTCTGGGACACACAGGTCAATAATCTTCTTATTAATGGTCCAGAGTTTGTCCCATTCCATGAGATTGAGATTTTTCGATGCCCCCTGAAACCAAAGGATAGAAGAATGCTTATTAACCTTCAGTACGAAGGCCAAAATAACGAAGACTTTCACAACATAAAATTGCATGGATCTAATGTTTTCAGATGTAATAAATCTGAAAATTTCCCCATTTTATATCTTAAGGATTCATCAATCATAAAGGCAATGCTGCAAATATGTTATTTGGACAACTAAAAGGAAGACGAAAACCGAATATGGTGGTGTCTTACAAAATTGTCTGAAATTCATACTTGGAGAAATCCTATTTTGTGAGGATTTCTTCAGGCAACTTTGTTGAAATAGAAGCTGTACCCAAAGGGAGACCTTGGCTTGTACCCAAAGTCGAAGGAGGGAGTAGACAATTATAATAAGAGCTAAGTACACAGCTCTTAATGCAGCTTCATTTAAAGTTAGGAGAAGGAAATTTGTGGTGAACTGACTTATCAAGAAAAAAAAAAATTGTGGTGAACTGGGTTTTTCTTGGATCCTGTCTTGGTGGATTATGGATAAATCCATGTTGTGATCTATTACTAGTAAAGCTTTTGTCAGGTGAACCACATATTCTCTCATGTTTTTTGTTTTTTACTTTTTCATGTTAGTGCTTCTCTACTTTAATCTGGATTCAATATTGTCACAATTCCAACTAGAATCAAAGATCAGGAAATGATTGCAATAGGGCTTTAGTAAATAAATTAATTTTTATTTTTTTTTATAAAAAGGTATTAAAGGATATTGAAGAATAAAGAAATATGAAAAAAAAAGTTTTTTAAATAAATAATGTAACATTTTGGGATTGATTAAATGACTCATTAAAATATAAATGTATTTTAATATATTTTAATTAAATATAAATAATATTAATTTAAAATTTTTGAGTTTTTTTTTTTCGTATATTTTTATATCAATGGATCAAAACCCATTTTTTTCTAAAATTTTTATAAAAAAGAACGATATATATTATAGAATTACAGAAGCAGAAGATTTATTGGAATAGTTTAATGGTAATCTTTTACTCGATCCATTTTAATTAAGCACCCACTCACACAACCCATAAGAAGTCTCAAAATAACTAAAGTCAATGCCAATAATGTGTAAGAATTAAGAACTACGATGAATATTATATTTAAGCACACATGTCTAGATATCCACCGTCCGCTCCACGACAAAACTTAATTTTGGTTCAAAATGACCATTTAGAACAAACAAAAGATCTATTTTAAGTATATTTTGAAATTTTGTATAAAAAGAACTCTCTCTCATATTTTATCTTTTATTTATTTATTTTTAAAAAAACTTTCAAAATGTGATTTCTAATAATTTAAAAAGAGAAAAAAATAGGAGGACTACTTTAGACAGTAATATGAAAACATGATTAAAATGAAAATTTTGTTGGGTAAAACTTCGAAGTGCCCATTCGACTCAAAATTCAGAAATTTTCCCGTAGTTTTGTCTTTGGAGTCGGTGCACCAAAAGTCCAATTTAAGGAGGGTGCATGGCTCGTATCAAATGGGTGACTGCTGACTGCTCTTGTAAAGTCATCTAAGTAGAACCTTTGTATGACACCTTGGAATTTGGAAAACCACAAAATAATACAAATCAATCGCGTCCAAGAATTGACTAGCTGCAAGCATTACAGCATTGCAAGAAAGCACAACCGTTGACAATAAGAGATACTATGGAGAAGAAAGCAACTGGCATTCACAGAAAGGAGAAATAGGCAAAGCAATGAACTTGGAAAGAAAAATAAGCAGGAAGGCTATGAGGCCCACTTAGAAACCGTAGGCTTTTGTTGAATTTTCCTTCTTGAGACTTGACTTTGCAAACAGCCTACCAAGGCCCAAACTCCACGAAACAGCGACCTCATCCCTTGCATTCAAGGCGATTTCATAAGTATTCTCCATATTCAACTCCGCCCATTATCTTCCAATAGAAAGACAAAAATGCAGAGCTCATCCACAAGCCATTTAGTCTATTTCCAAGTTTGCATTGAAGGCAAATTTATAGACATTTGAAATACTAAAGGATAATCACGACAACTCCCATCAAAATGCTAACGGTTAAAATTCACCTAAAGCTCATAATTTGACATTGAAACAACTAGATAAATCTTTCTCTTCCCCCTTCCAAGAAAGATGGAAGACAAAAAAAATGCAGAGTCCTCTCTACAAATATAAAGCAATTTAATAACAAACATAAGAAGATTTGATACTCAAAATATCATGCACCACCTTATGATAATACATGGAATTTTTATGAATGAGGATGACAACTCCTACAGAAGTAGCAGCATCCTAAAAGAATCCGCTAAAATGCTAATACAACTCACAATTTGACGCCCAAAGAGCTACCCACTTCAATTGAAAACAGCATAATTGAGAGCCCACTTACAGCTTAGATAGCTTAGAGCATGACATATTTCAGGAAACAAAGCAAGGCCATGGGCCCCAAGGCAGAAGGCACCCAACATGAAATTTAACTTGGCACACGTGTAAATTACATTAGTAAAACAATGAATGAACTTGTATTAATCGATAAAATAATAATATTATGAGCAAAGGTTAAAGCTTTCGGTGGTTGAAAGGGCAGTGCAACGCTGCTTCTTGGAGGACTACGCACAGCCAAATGGGTCAGATCCCGTGGACGGCACGATGAGAAATGGGGAGTCAAATGGGCATAACAAAGGCAGAGTAAAGGGCCTTCTGATGCCTTTACTTTGGGTGGAAGAAGGCATGTTTCGTGCTTTTTTAGTTGCGCAGTCTCCACCAAATCAACGTCACCACCTCTCGTCTTTCCCAAGTCCCAACACACAAATAAATATCATTCTCTCAAGCTCATACTTTACTCATCATTATAAATACACAACCCCACTTTTTCTCTCTCCCCATTCTAATTTGAGATATCCATCTACTTTTTCCCCTTTCTTCTCTTTTTCATATCATTATTATCTTTGTATTTTTTTTGTTTCTCCGACCATGGCGGCTGTTGTGGCCTTGTTTGTCATCACACTCGCTGTCTTCTCCGGCACCGTTGCTGCAGATCCGGACATGCTTCAGGACGTCTGTGTTGCCGATCTCACTTCTGGTACTCAGTTTCCTCCCTTCCCCCCATTATTCTTCTTCTGTATTTGGGAGAGTCAACGCTCAAGTTCCATTTTTTCTAGGATGAAGGCAGGAGAAGCTCAAAATGGGAGAACTCCACCATACTTTTTCTCCTAAGTAATACTAATAATAATGAGTGCTCTGTCTGTCTTTCATTTTTATTTTAATAATAATTTCTTCTTGGGGGTTTTAGTTTTAGATTTGGGTTTCTCCCATGGAATGAATTATTGAGACTAGCTTTGATTGATGGATTGATTACTCTTCGATTGCTTCAATCCCGCCGCCATTCATTGGTTTTTCATTCTTAATCGAACTGGTGCGGAAAATGATCAGACAATTTTACTTGTTGGATGGTGGATCAGGTGTAAAGGTGAATGGGTTCAGCTGTAAGGACGCGACAAACATAACTGCAACGGATTTCTTCTTCGACGGCCTGGCGAAACCGGGTCTGACCAACAACTCCATGGGGTCTCTGGTAACAGGTGCTAATGTGCAGAAGATTCCTGGTCTCAACACCCTTGGCGTCTCTCTCTCCCGCATCGACTACGCACCAGGTGGTCTCAACCCACCCCACACTCACCCTCGTGCTACAGAGATGGTGTTCGTGCTTGAAGGCGAGTTGGATGTGGGGTTCATCACCACCTCCAACACTCTCATTTCCAAGTCCATTAAGAAAGGGGAGATCTTTGTGTTCCCAAAGGGGTTGGTCCACTTCCAGAAGAACAACGGCGAAGCCCCTGCTGCCGTCATATCTGCTTTTAACAGCCAGTTGCCTGGAACCCAGTCTATTGCGGCGAGCTTGTTTGCTGCCTCACCACCCGTGCCTAACAATGTGTTGACCAAGGCTTTCCAGGTGGGTACTAAGGAGGTTGAGAAAATCAAGTCCAGACTCGCCCCAAAGAAGTAGAATAAACTTTGATTGCTGCTCTACTGTGAATTTATGATGACATTTCTTTGACATCCGTTGCTTGGAAATTTTCTTCTCTCTTGTTTTTTTTTTTTTTCAATTCGTGAGTACCAGAAATAAAAACCTTGTCATGTTTACCGCCATTCGTTGGACATCACAACCTAACCGGCCTTCTTCCTCACTCTTTAATCTCATTTTGAGTATTCACGATTCTTCAGTCTCAAGACTTAAAAGATAAAAAAAAAAGGGGTGTGAGTTGGTGGGTGGGCTTTGAAAGCCCCTATCTAATCCCACCAAACACATTTCATCTGTAGCCCCTTTCGTGGTCGTGGGTTTACTCTGTTTTTGCCGTGATCATCGCACAGATGACTGAACTGCGCTCTCTATTACTTGATGTGAGTATGGACCCATAACTCCACAAAAGGAAGTGTCCCTCACAACTTGAGTCGTTCAATCATCAATTACTAGGGCTTTGCAGCACAGACTGCACAGTTTAGAAAAGTCATTTGTGAAATATGGCAGTTTCGAGTTACTCTCACACATCACACAACAAAGCAACCATAGGAAGAATATCTCAGTCCAAACACGAAGAACCCAAAATCCTCTTAAAGTTGCGTTATCTTCAAAATTTTATTTTTAATAGTAAAATTTGAATGGTTTGGTAAATATATTTTTAGAAGAATAAAATTTTTGAAATATAGAATTAATTTTATATAACAAATTTATATTATAAAAATAATTATGAATATATTATATTTATCATGTACATCCTCTTTTTCAAGATTCAAATTAAGTTAGAATTCTTGTCGGTGGAGATGGAAGTGATGTATAAAAATAATTACTATTTTATCTTTTAATTTAATTTAATTAATTAATTGTTTTAAAAAATGAAAATTAATTTACTTTTCTAATCTAAAAGATAATAAACAATTTAATTTTTAAAGTTAATTTAAAAATTCAAATAAAAGTAAGTTTTTTCATTTGAAAATTTATTTAAAAATAACTCAATCCATTTAAAATTAATAATATGTTTTTTTTTTAATGCTTTATCATTATTTTTTTTTTTTACTAAGAATAAAATAATAAACTAAGGGAAATAAATATTTCATTTTTTAATTTTTTTTGTTTTAAACTTGTTACATATTTTCATTTAAAAAAACTAATGTGATGGTTTTCTCCTAAAACCATCTCCTTAGGCATTTTTATCAAATTATTTTGGACTGAAATGGTTTCTTTACAAAGAGAATTTTTGTACGTGTAAGCCGTGATAGTAATCTTGTAAATATTTGTTCTTTTTTTTCTAATTTGAGCCACAGGCCCACAGCACAACAAAGATAACATGCAGCTTGAGAACACCCATGAGAGAAAAGGAATGAACAATGAAATGGCAAGGTGACCTGAACATGTCAAATTATTGGGTAACATTACTAATGCCAATTAATAAAATATGAAGTAGTCGTAAAGGCTTCCTACATTTGACATTACACCTATTGGAATCCCTTCCTTTGTGGTTTTCCTCCTCTTTTCTTTTTCCCCGTGACAGCAAGCAAGCATGGCCCTACTCATTCTTTAATTAAAGTTGCAAGGCTGATCTGACAGTAGTCAAGGAGCCAAAGTTGATGGGTGAAGTAAAAGAAAATTAAAAAAAAAAAAAAATTATGACGATAGAACCATCCTTAAAAGGGTTGATCAATCAAATATTAGTTTCCATAGTTTAGGTACAATGTTTACCTCATGTGCCGCCTAGGCTTCAAACCAGATATTACAAATTAAAGCTTCACCATTATTGCCGTACCATGTTTCTGTCCAGTATCAGAGTCCCCAGGCGCAGGCTGGCAGCTTCCTATACATTTTCAAGGCTTATATCCACCATAAATCTTATGCAGTCATGTTTCTCTCTTCAACCTTTTATACTATCAATTAACTTAATATTTTTCTTTCATTTTCTTTTGCAGGTATCCATATTTACACTGTTAATAAGACGAAGAATCTAAATATTTCACAATAATTTGGAAAGTGTGTAAGGTGATTTTATGAGATATGGGGTCTACATTTTGGTCCTCATCAACGCCAAAGAAACAACAATAGTGGAGTATGGATTCCCAACATCTTTCCAATACATGTCAAAATTTGCCTCATTATGACAAAATAAAACTCCATAATATTAGAATTGCCACAGTAATTTATAAGGTGTTCATCCTCAGAAAGACAAATCAATAAAACTATCAAAGCAACAATCTCCATCAATTCCCATATCTAAAACAAAAGTAAGCGTAGGAACCTTCCTTTTCTCATTTCATACAATCACTGAATCAACGTAGTCTCTAATGTAAGTTCCAAAATTCTTGGGATATGGGTGGAAAACTCCTTTGGTGTAAAGTTCTTATTTTTGCTGCCTGCCATCTGGGATTGCAAATAGAACTACTGGTTTTGAAGGTCTAATGAAGGGAGCATCGCACCTATAATAGCCCTTCCTCTCCAGCTGCACTATCTCACCGCGCTTTAAATTCCGTATGTTAGAATCCCCAACTGCTGCAGTCTCTCTTTTGGTACACGGGTTAAGTGCATCAAGGAAATCATCTCCTTCATCCAGCTGCATTTCCAACAGTTAAAACGCAACCCACAAATCAAACTTTACATTCATTAAAATTTCAGCAAATAACCAATAATACAGCACATCATGGAAAATCAATAAGCCACACTGCTATAAAGATGTAAAATAAGTCTCTCTAGGAACAACCAGCCTGTCAAACAACAGCTGAGATGACACCATTCTACAAGTAGTATCCAAAACTAGTTTCAACACTCACAAACAAGTCCAATTTCAAAACAGTGTGCAGAATATGTATTATTCCTATTTGTTGCCTGAGCAATCATAAAGCTATTAGTCTATGATTTACAATGCACTGCTGCTCAAGTGCATATATTATATACATATTTAAATTAG
The DNA here is from genome assembly GCF_004353265.1 of Vitis riparia. Classification (NCBI taxonomy): domain Eukaryota; kingdom Viridiplantae; phylum Streptophyta; class Magnoliopsida; order Vitales; family Vitaceae; genus Vitis; species Vitis riparia. Next base: position 29,646,466 of record NC_048444.1, read on the forward strand.
CTCTGATATATTTGGCTTGATAATTGGGACAACTCCTTTATGGATTTTTGACATATATAAAGAAAAACATAATGTAACTATATGTTTTCCTTGCAGGACATTCACAAAATCACATTAATAATATCCATGAAGGTAGGGGATTTAACATCTCCCACATGATGGTGCAGGAATCGGACACCTCTGCATTCAATAGTCTGTAGGTAATAAGCCTTTAAGTGGGTGCTCTTAGTCATAATGAATGAAAGAATATAGAATAGAAGAGCAAGGTTTTAAAATAGTGAAATGAGTTTTTACTTTTTCCCCTTCTGTTTTTAAGGTAAGTGTCAAGATAAAGCATGGCTTATGCAGTTAGGCAATCATGAATTTATATCAATCTAAAAATTTGGCACTAGAGGAATCTATTATTTTAAACAACAAAAATAACTTATAAATGCAAATGATCTTTTCACCAGTTAACTAGCACATACCTTCTTCTTTGTGATTAGATAGTCAAACTCCATCAATGAAAGGTTAACCAATTCGCTTGTTTCAGGTAGCCAGGTAAGCTTCAATTTTGTGGCCTTGACAGATCCTTTGAGATGCAAAACCCCTATTAACTGCGTAATATTCCCATCCTGATCCTTCCTGATTTCTTTTATGATGGCATTCCCCCAATCCATTAAGGTTATTTCCTCATTTTCTGAGATGGACACTGCATCAGCATAGTCAATCCATATCCTCTTTGTGTATGTGGTACACTTTTCTCCAGCGCCTTCAAATTTCTTATGCCTTGGTATGATGCGGACAAATGGTTTCTCAGGACCATCAGCTAAGGTTACTAACACACGTTTTTCATCAATAACAGCAGTATGTCTGGGACACACAGGATCAATAATCTTCTTATTAATGGTCCAGAGTTTATCCCATTCCATGAGATTGAGATTTTTCGATGCCCCCTGAAACCAAAGGATAGAAGAATGCTCATTAACCTTCATTAGGACGGCCAAAATAACAAAGACTTTCACAACATAAAATAGCATGGATTTAAGGATGCATGCTCACACAATTTGGAAGAAGTAAATATGAGGCACTGTGCAGATGTACAGATGTAATCTGAAAATTTCCCCGTCTTATATCTTAAGGAATTCATCAATTATAAAAACAATAACACAAATATGCTCTTTGGACAGCTAAAAGGTGAAAACCAAATATGGTGTGTTACAAAAATGTCTGAAATTCATACTTGGAGAAATCCTATTTTGTGAGGATTTCGTCAGGCATTTTTGTTGAAATAGAAGCTGTCAACTCACTATCCAAAGGGAGATCTTGGCTTGTACCCAAGGTCGAAGGAGGGGTCTCAAGTAGACAATTATAATAAAAGTACACAGCTCTTAATGCAGCTTCAGTTAAAGTTAGGAGAAGGAAATTTGTGGTGAACTGGGTTTTGCTTGGATCCTGTCTTGGTGGATTATGGATAAATCCATGTTATTGTGATCTCTTACTAGTGAAACTTTTCATCTTACCCATGAATGTAGCAGTTGTCAGGTGAACCAGATATTCTGTCATGTTTTTTGTTTTTTCCTTTTTCATGTTAGTGCTTCTGTAATTTAATCCGGATTCGATATTTACAGAATTCCAACTAGTATCAAAGATCAGGAAATGATAACAAGATATCACCACCGAAGCTAGAATATTCCAAGGGCAACCTATCAGTATGCAAGCTTTTGGCAGTTTCTGGAGGATGCATTTATAACTGACTTCTCAAAAGTATCGATAAGTATAATAAAAATAACAACAAAAACATAGCTATATATTGTCTTACCTGTTCAAGGATGAATTGTATCAATGCGTCAATTTTCAGACCTCTACGCACAATCCCTTGGACAGTCGGGAAACGAGGATCATCCCACCCATCAACTTTTCCATTTTGAACAAACCAGAGAAGCTTACGTTTGCTGAGAAGTGTATACACCATATTCAACCGGCTAAATTCATAGATGTGAACCTTCTTTACTCCCATATCCTCTTGGATCCTATGATACTGAGCATTGCGATCATGGTACTCACTAGATCGAAGTGCATGAGTTATACCTTCTTTAGCATCAACAAATGGACAAGCAAAATCATAGGTTGGGTATAACTTGTACTTGGAACCAATCCTATGGTGGGGAAGCGGATTGCAACGGTAATAAACTGGATCTCGAAGCGATTTATTTGGGTCCTGCATATCCAACTTCCCACGCAGACAGCACATCAAACCCCTTTCAGATCCTGCAATCATTTCCTTCCACAATTCCATATTCTTCTGAGGGCTGTTATTCCTGCATTTTGATTCAATTCCATCCATCCGTTCTTTCTGCATTTGCTCACGTGGTGTATCATCAACATACGCTTTACCATTACAAATCAAATTTTCAGCCATTTCCATTAACTGAGGGAAGTAATCTGAAGTATATGTCACAGCATCATACTTAATACCCAAAGTCTCGATATCTTTCAAAAGATTTTCCACAAATTCATTGCTTTCTTTAGCAGGATTTGTATCATCAAAGCGCACAATCAGCTGACCTTGATACCTTTGAGCAAAATATTGGTTCATTAATGCAGCTTTTGAGTGCCCAATGTGAAGATAACCACTGGGTTCTGGTGCAAAACGCAACCGCACATTTCCGACTTCTGCATCTGGAAGATCCACTTCAGCGGTGGCCTTGCTGCTAGCTTTTCCCTTTTCATTGGCATCCCCACTTACATTCTTCATATGATTATTAATACCCTGTTGCTCTTTTTCTTTCATTTTGGCCGGCATTGGCTTTCCCAAGCCTCTTTTGCCAACATATGTTCCAGTAACTTCATTCAAGACGGTGTTGTATTCTGCATATATTGAATTGAACCACCGCACTAAATTCTGGTATTTCTTTGATTTCCTCAAACTTTCCCATCTCTGTCCACTTCCTGCGGAGCACAGCATATTAAGCATGTACAGGAGTAATGAATAGTAAGAAAGATGATATCTAAGGTACAGAAATAACGACTAACAGTGCAAAAAAGCAGAAATTTCCGGAATAGGAAAAATGTGATGGCATAAACTCTCAGAACCCTACAGATTTTCTACAGGTGATCCAGTGGTTATCCAAGCAATGCAAGAAGTTCTCCCAGCCTTCACCATATTCTTTCTGAATAATAAAATGAATGGTTTATAATACCCAAATATGTTGATCTCTGGATAAGAGATAATTCAGAACAGGTTTAGCATACACTAATGACCAAACAAGTAATACAGATATTCTGTGTAATCCACCAGCCAGATAGTCCCATGTGGAAAAACTCAACAAAAGCCACTGTCATAGCCTTCTTTCTAATGGAAATTCACAAATTTAAGAATAGATAATTATAATTATTGAGGTGGACTAAACTTTTATTCAAGACATCTTTAGTGTGGTGAGCAATGGTAACAAGGCACATATATTTCAAGTGCACGGTACCTAAAATCTGAGGCATGAGTGCACCATCATTATACTTTACAATGCATGTATCTTAGACAAGTACCAATGATGTCAGACAAAAAGTTAATAAAGTAGAGTCGAAACTTCACCTGCAAGACCTGACCAAATTGCTATATCTGCAATTGACAAACTATAACCAACCAAAAAGGTACGCTGCAACAAAATGCCATCCACATAGCAGCATGCATTCTCAAATTCAGAACCAGTTGAAAAGGTTGGAGCATATTCTAGCCATTCATCAATCTGAAAAGTGAAAGAGAAAAGAAGGCTGTGGGTCATTAGCAGATTTGAACAGAGGAAAAAAAACATAAGGAAGCAAAATTTGACAATTAAGAAAAGGGGGGGAAAAGGCTCATCAGACCAAGAGAAAATCACCTGGCAAGATTCAAATGCATCCTGCCCATAAAAATTGGGAATGCTTGCAACCCGCCCAAGATAACGGAGAAGAGCATTTATTGATGTTCCCCTCAATTTGAATCTGGAAGCAGGTCGAGGTAAAACATTAGTATGCAAGATAATTTATTTTCCTCATAATATATGGATGGCAATGAAACAAAAAGGTAACAAGCATAAAGCATAAATCCAAACAGTCTAAAATTGCCACCTTTTGCAGATATTGACTTGAATATCAATAGATAGAAAAGAACCCAAAACAGACTAATAAAGAAACTGACATATATAAAATGTCTCTCAATTTCTCACAAATCTAATACTCTGAACCAAGAACAGCAAGTACAAAAATACAGATATAAATCAGACTAACTGTGCCATAGACTTGAAACTCAAAGATCTGGCACTATAACTCAGACAATCAAAATTGACGATATAAAAATAAATATTAAAATATAGAATTAAACTATAACTACAAAAATGCACGATTTATCAGAAAACAAACAAAATACTTGGAATAAAAAATGAAGTTTGGATAATGGATATAGTTGCAAAATGATATAAGAATAAAGCCACAGATGAGAAGAACTCTAAATAAGGATGGTGTGGATGATGGGTTGAGCCGAATTTTTAAATTAAATTGATAAGATTGAGCCGAATTTTTAAATTAAATTGATAATATTGAGACCAAAATTAAAGTAGGACAAGGGAACTTACTCATTATCATTGCTGGAAATGAGAAAAGTGGGAAGAGAACCAGAAGCAAGAGATGAATCCTCTGAAATGGGTATTCCGGCGACCTTGGCTGTCGCGATGACGTACAATGGCGGATGATCCGCCGGAAATGAGAGCTTGACCTCCATCCTAAGCCGCCTCTATTGACTGAACAACAGTTGAAGATGAAGAAGAGGAGAAGAACTTGGCGTTAAACCTAAAAAAGCCGAAGCACGGAACGAAATTGCGTATTCTCAATTCTGGCTTAGATTCTCAAAATCGTATTTGGGCCTGGCCCAACTTGCATATTTTATTATTAAAAAGGATTTTTCTTTGATAAATTAAAAAAAAATGGGAAAATAATTTTAGTTTTATTTCCATAATATTTTTATAATCTATTATGTTTGATTCAAAAAAAATTAAGAAAAGAAAATGAAAAGGAAAAATATAAAGAAATAAGATGATAAAATTCTTGAAAAATATACTCTCTGTTTTTTTTTTTTCAAAATTTCTTTCTTTTTAATCTAAAAAAAGAGGAAAAAGATTTTTAGTAAGTTTTTTGTTTTTGTTCTTTTTTAAAAAAAAGAAAAATACTTTCTAGGAATTAAACATGGCTTGAGGTTTGCTTGAAGAGTTTGAGAAAAAGAAAAATAAAGAGATTAGTAATTGAAAAACTTTCATGTCTTTAAGGAAAGAGAAAAGAGAGGAAACAGAAGGAAAAAGAGGATTATACGGAAAATTAAAAACAAAAAGGGAAAGCCTTTTTTGAGAGAAAGAAATTAATTTTACTAAGAAAACATTTTTCTCCTAACTTTTCCCAAATTTCCCCCTTTTCTTTAACATTTTTTTCATCAAAATCATTTTTCTTAACACTTGCCTGTTTCTTTTCCCTCAAAACTTCTGAAACTATAATTCATGACTAAATAAGTAAATACGCCTGAAAAAAAAAATGATAAAGAACGGTAGAAAAGAAAATAGAACCGGAGGAGAAAACAAGCTTAAATTTACAGACTTATGCCAAATCTGTTTGAATTTTTTGGTAAGGTTTGGGGAGTCCTTTCTCATGCACGTTAAAGTTAAAGGTTCTCTTTAAGGCAGTTTGTGATGATTATTATCTGCTGCTGTCTTAATTCTTAATCATCACAAATTGGACATCTGCAACTGGATTTTTCAATCCAAGAACTGGTCGTGCAGTGATTAAAATTTAAAACAAATGTTTATCAACGATGGCACATCAATATGTACAACTTGAAAGCTGAAACAACACAATCAGAGTAAAGCCAAGATTAAAAAAGAAAAACAAGCCTACCACAGTGCGTGGCATAGTACAACAACATTACACTCCATTCTCTTTTGCCTGTACAAACCAGACTGTGATCTTGCTTCCTCACACGGTTATTTAGGCCTGTGGCTTCTTTCTAGCAGCAGCTAGTTCGATTGATATGATGAAAGTCGATTTCCCCGCTTCCCTTAGATACTGGACATCCCCATTCATCAGCTTCACCAGTTTCCTGCTGATAAGCAGACTTATGCCCTCCTCAGACGCGTCTCCATTGTTTCCAAACATCTGGTTCAGCAATTGTTCTGGTACCCCATTTCCTGCATGTGTTATCCTGAATCAACAAAACAAACCCAACAGGTGACTTTGACTGCTTAATTTTCTGAATAAAAGAATCCATATACCAGGAAATACTTTCAATAAACATCACATTCTTCTATTTTATATTGGATGTACAAAATCAATGGGATGATTATAACATCAGGTCAACCATCCGCCCAAGGGAGATCAGCTAGGCAGTTTCTGAAGGGATAGACCAGATGATCAAGACCAACCCTATCCTATCTCCCCATTCCCATCTGCGCTCCTAAACCACCAATTTCCTTCCATTTCCTACATGATATGGTGATGTACAGACTATATACAGAAGAATCATTTAGTTTTGACGTAGCATACACAATCTGGGAATTTTTCTGATATTTGCCACCCACAAATTGTAAAAAATATTATGCCAACTATGAATATATATACACCTAAAACAAATCATATCTAGGGTCCAGAAGCTATACCTGAGTTCCAGATGCACAAGATGGACAGATTCCCCCAACCGATCTTTGATCAAACTAGCTGCAACAGAAAGCTGGCCTCCACCTGGTGTAAAATTTACTGATATCAACAAGAAATCAGCTAGCACCTGTTGAAGCCTAAGACCATCTCCATAGAGTGTTTCAGTCATGATCCCCTCTTCCGCATCATTAACTATTTGAATACCCTTTCCATTACTCTTTATCATGACCTGGCTGATGGAGGCAACCAATACTTCACGCAGAGTAAACTCGACCATTTCCAGATCCAAGTAACTGTTACAAATTGAGATGAAAAAGGATGGTATAAGATTCCAACAGGTAATAGTGAGAAACATCTAAGAAACAGAGTTATACTCCTTCAACTCTTTTATCATTCCTCAATTAATGGCCCAATAGTTTCTCAAGTCTTCATCATGTGACTGAACCACTAAAATGAGGAATTTTCATGCACAGAAAATGGTAACTATTTGAGTACAACTGAAAGGTACTTTAACATGGATCACATACCCATCCCATTCAATGTTAGACACAAGAAACTCTGAAGTGCATTGCTTTATCCTCTTTTTATCTCATCCTAGTGGATCTTGTTTTCAATATTTTTCTTTGCTGTTGCATGGATCCCAATGTGGAACCTTCCCAAGCCCCATCCCAACAAATTGCCACTTGAGCCAAGCTTCAGGGGATCATCCTAGTCTATCTTAAACACACAAAAATGCTCTTGAAAATTAATTTATGCTTCTCAAACATTCATTCAAAGAGGCTCATTCATTCCAAATGGGGACATGATGAGAATGATAATAGTTGGTGAAGCTTAGGCCCTTAGTGGTATTTTGTCCATAGCCTCGAACCATATCAGCTGGGAGACCCCGATCAGCCCTCATATGATGGAGTAGCAACTAAGATAACAGTTAAAGCAACAAAATATTTCATGTATCGAAGTGTTAACAATTTTTGTAAACAAAGCAGGACAACTTGAGCAAACACAAAATTCTAAAATTAGGACTCCTCACAAAAACCTCTATTCAAGAATAGCATTCAAATTTAGTCTATAAATTTCTCTAAGAATCTCGGGATCTTCATCATAAGGTAAATTCACATGGAAGATCATGAGAAGCTATATATGACCTCCTAGGCAGCCTGAAGGAGTTGTAGAAAGATTGATCTACAGGAAAATATAGATTCTGTTCAAATGAGAATGAGGATACAGGCTGAGGCGGTGAGCCAGTTTACTCCATTGCCATTTTGATTAACAAAAAAATGCATAAAAATGAAGTTGCTTAATGCAAGAGCATAGCAAAATTATCAAAAGTGAATAGAGTTGATTTTATCATACCCTTCAATAATACTATCAAGATCATGGTCATCAAGAATCTTGCTGAGTTGACGCTGGCACTGAGCACTAGTATGAAGAATCTGTTGCTGTTCCTCTCCCAAATCAGTATCCTCCATCATCTTCCGAGAAAAGATAATCCCAGAAAGAGGATTCTTGATCTGCCTTTTTATATAAGCCAATGCTTTCAATCTCTTCAAGGCAGTTTGCTCCGACAACCGCTGGATATGAAGTGCTTGTTGCAGCTCTTGGCTAGCTAACTGCAAGAAGCAAAATACCCCAGTGACTGCACCCTCTCTGTCCAATTTCTTGCTCACAGAAAGCAGGCATTCTACATACTTCCCACTCTTTGAAAAGAAACCAAAGGAAACCTTTTCTGATTCCCGACCAGTCATAACACTATTGAGCACAATCCCCAAACCAACAAAAGCCTCTCGATTCTTGAGACGACAGCATGCCATATGGGTCCCAAACACTTCCCCTAAAAGCATTTTATCCATAACTTCTTCCCGATTCCACCCAGATAACTTTACCATTGCCGGATTCCACTCAGAGCACCAGCCAAATTCATCTGTGCCAAATATTGGGGGAATCAATGGGTTTGGGTTCTGTACTATTGCTTTGTAATCACCTTCAATTCGGGTGAACTTATCCATCACCGTCTTCTGACTGGTTATATCTTGGGCCACAAAACATACCCCCACAACATTTTCAAGGAGATCCCTGCTTGCACAAGCATTTACAACTAAGCTGATGGGGCCAGAGTCTCTTTTAGACCCATGAGTTTTGATCTCAAATTGGACATTTTGCTCCTCTTGACCTGATCAGAAAAAAGGCAGAAGGGAAAAAATCAAATTGATGTAAATTAAAGATAAGTATTAGAGATAAAAACTGAATCCCTTTATTTCACCCAGCCACACAAAACATATGCAAGCATGCACACACAACCTTTTTCCCATTTTTCCTGATCAGGATAAAATGTTCCCCATTTTAAGGATATAATGTTTGAAGACATGGAGGTTCGAGTTTTTACTCTTCCATAGCATTGTGATGAACATGCAATGCACATTAAATCAGTTACCAAACACATGCATGTCTGCTTGCACATGGGTGTGCACACAAGCATCCCTGTACATCTATTTATTACAACTAGAACTGATAAGTAAGGCATACCCTGCAACGCCAAATGCAACATCTTTTTTACAGTATCAGCTGAAGAATCTTCCACAAGCGTGAGCAAATGCATCCCAATTGCTTTATCTACAGGCAGACTAGTCAACTCAGAAATTTTTGTATTCCATCCATTAACCAGACCATCAACATCAACTGCCAAGATTGGCACACTGGCTGTTTCAATCAAACGGACCATCTCACTGGTCACTGCTTCTAGCTCTTGCATTCCTTCAATTTTTAGGTCATTGAGCTTTGTGTGGATCGCATTGGTGTTTACATCCATGGCCTCAGAATCTTTGAAAGCATTCCTAAGGATAAGCTGCAAAGAATGGATTGCATCCATTTCATAGTCCTTCCAAGGTAAACTCCTCGTCTTAACGACTTCAAGGAAAGCTTTAAATGATGATCTTGGGTGCATCTTCCTACCATCATCCTTCTCACCTGGTTCATGCTTTGCCCCACCCCATCGAACTTCTGCAGCTGTGTGGGACCGGAACCAGAAAAGGGTATCCTTTGAAGTTATCTTCACAGCTGCCATCCCACAAACTGCATCACCAAGGGCAAGAGCCCCTGGGTATCCTGCATCATACAAGCTATCTGTGCTTAAACCAGTTGAATCCATGTGGTACTCGGATAGCCATGAACAGATATCATGCAACTGGAAGTCACTTGGAGTTATTCCCAATCTCCATACTTTATTTTTGTATAGTAGAGCAGCTCCATCACATTTCACAAGATCCATTACATTTGGGCTCTGTGACACTATGCCTAAGGGCGCATCTCGCATCAGCATATCACACAAGAGTGTCTGTGTACGCAGAATATTCTTCTCAAGAATCTGACTTTCTAATTCTAACTCCTTATTGACATGGATGGCAAACACTTGAGCTAGAAACTCGCAAGCATAGCGAAGAGGGAAGGGAACAAACCTTGGAGTTGTATGATGGCAAACCACTAAACCCCAAAGCCTCTTTCTCTTCTGTGGCTGCCCAGAATTAGAGCTTTCACCCTCTTCATCCCCGTCATTGACAACAACTGCCATAACAAGAGAAGCAATTGAATTCATGTTCTCCATATACTGTACATGGCAACTGTGTGGAGCCCGTAGTGTTGAACCACATAATGTTAAATCAAATGGGAGTTTCTCATCTTGAAGCACCTGTATGTGTTTTGCACGACAATCACAGATCATTCGGACCTTATTCTTCATGAATAAGAAACGTGCAGCCTGAGGGATATCTGTGGCAGGATAATGTAAACCCAGATATGGCTCAAGGCCTGGCTTTGTTATCTCAGAGACAACCTCCCCATGGTCGTCATCATGAAATTTATAAGCCATCACCCTGTCATAACCAGTGAGTTCAAAAACCTCTTGAACCATTGTATCACAAAGCCTTTCCAAGCTACCACTAGGCAGTGACTGCAACCTCGTGATTGCTTTCGCTGCAAGCTTATAGGATTGCAGGGCACCAGCAGCAGTCATGGGAACTTCGTAAGGCTTCACCGGTTCAAAGTCAATGATCAAGCTACCAGTGACCCTATGGATGATTGCATAAAAGGGCTTCCCTGAGGTTTTGCAATGGACTAAGATGGGATTCAGAAGAGAAACCTCTCCAAATCCTAAGGCCTTGTGCAGTGCAGATGCACTGGGGCCACTGAAGATGGTCCTCACATCAGTACCAATGCCCAGAACTGGATGCTCACCAACGCTTGGGACTGCATGACTAACCATTGTCAACATTTCAGGGGCATTTTCACTGTAGGCAATGACTTTGAAAGTTTTCTCATCTAGGGCTAACAAAGAGCCAAATGGTTGGATCAGTTTGCCTTTCTGTATGTGATGGAGGTAAGCTGTTGTTACTTTGTCAGATCTGGGCTGTTGATCTCCACCAGCTGGAGTAAAACGCACTGAACTTGAGTAGTCAAATGAACTACCTGACTCCTCAAAATCCGCATGTAGCTTTGCATCCACGGTGGTCTGAGCAATAATCCTAGCACTGTGTTTTGATCGACCTGAAGTGCTGGATGACTGAGTGGGTCTAGAAGAAGACATTTTTCCTCCAACTGAGAAGAGAAAAAAAAAATTATAAAACTAACAAGGCAAAATTGAATGTGAGATAAGAAAAATAACTTCAAAGATGTTGAGAACAATAACAATAATGATAGTTATAGCAGTGACAACAAGAACAACAAGAAAAAGAAGAGGAAGAATGATTACACTATAATAGTGATATCAATACGGATGATAAGAGCAACAGTTTTAGTAATAGCGTTTGTTATATATGGCTCTGGTAATATCCAAATTTTGAAGGGGAAAAAAACCCCATCAAGATGAGAAACTCAGTTATAGGGAATCCAAGGCACTTGTGTTCTAACCCCAACGGCAGACAAACACAGATGCTTGAGGATCCATCTTAAGTTACAAGAACATTTTTTCATCAAAAACAGGTTAAGTCCTATCAGTGACTAAATTTTTTTAAATTACTGATAATAAATACTGACGGCCTTGTTTCAATACAAATTTCTTCATCCTATAATTTTAAGCATCAACAGAGTAAACATTTCCTCTATCAGATATCCACATCACTAGATGAAGAATAAGAAAATAAGTATAGTGTAAAAGGAAAATGAAAAACCTGCTCCAAGGAGAAAGCTAGTACACAAGAACCACCCCCACAGGGTACCCAATCATCTCAAAAGGGAAACTTGTAAGAAAACAGATAAGTTGCAGAGAGTACTCACAGTAGATAAGTGCAAAATAAGGGACTTTTTCTCTTAAAATAGAGAGGGAAGATGATGTAAAAACTGACCCTCTTTAGAATTGCAGAATGCAAAAGACACTAATCCCAGAGCTAAAGAGCTCGAAAGTAGAAGTCCCAACTCAGCTGAGCAAACCCCAACTTGAGAATAGAAATAGCTTAAAATCCATCACCCGGGAGCCTCGATCACCGTCTCATCTGAACCCTTAAAGGGGAGCACGGGCCATACCCAATTGCTCAGAGAAATAGAGAAATTACCTTAGGTTTGCTCTGGCGTGCATCTCTATTATAATATATTAATTGAACATTCTCCAATGCATTGAGAAGGGGGAGAGATTTGACTGGAATAACATGCCGAGCACTAGAAAACCCATGGGTTTGGCCGTTTGGGTTTGGGTTTGGTTTTGGTTTCCAAAGATGGATAATAGAGGTAGTTGATCACACTATAAATAGCATAAACTGGAGTTTTGATTCGTTCCTGTTCCAAGTGCCCAACTGACTTTTATATGTTGATTATAATTTATAAAGAAATCCAACTCAAAAAAACTCAGAATTTGGAAGTAAAGAAAAAGGGGAAAAATATATTGCTTTAGTTTTGTTTGTTCTGTCATGTCTAAAGTCAAATAAAAAAAATGATAAAAGGGGTTTGGCTTGGGTGAGGCTGAGCGTAGTGGAAGTGATCCAGAAGAAGAGCGGAGATTGACAGCCCATGCCTCGGGTAGCAACAAGAGAGTGCGTTATGGGATTCACGTGTAGACAACACTCCCGTGTCAGACCCAGATGATCATGATTCCTGCCGATCGGCCTGTGGGTCAGATTCCCGATTACCCGCCTTCTGACCCACGCACCATCCTCCACCCACCACCCACTTTGTATTTGTCTCCATTCTCCCATTCTCCCATCCCCAATTGCCCATACATACACCATACACCCTGTATCCGGCTGACTCACCACTTTTACCCTTTCCTATTGGGCAGTGATATTGATTTCCCATTTACTCTCTGGGAAAGGCGGTGACTCTGCAAACATGGATGAACGAATGGAGGGTTGGGCTGATGTCGGTTCTCAACGCCTATAGATTTCCCATTTTCCATTCCCTTTTGGCTGGGCTTTCAATGCGGGATGTGAATTAAATAAAGGATATGGTTGATCCTCCGCAAAGCCATGTGAGTCAGTGGCTGTATTATATTGGGAAAAAGAGGACGGCTCTCATTGCACACTTTCCTCTATTAGTATTATATTACGGAAATCGAATCCAATGGCACTCTGAACCTCTTCTGTCTCCTCCCCTTTGGATATTTTTGTATTTATTAATATATATATATATATATATATATATTCCCCTTTGTTGGTGGATTGGATGTAGAAATGGGCTGGAATAGACTGGGTGTGCATTATGAAGTTGTTAGCTTTCCTGGCCAACCATGTTTTTGTGCCTCCCCTGGCTAATAACAAATAAGGTTTCCTACTATCTATCCTCATCCAATGGAAGATGGCTTTTAACTCTGTTCCATGCAATAATCAGACTACTCCTGGGCAGCTTAAAGCGGCTTATTATCATCACTGGAATTGGATTCCGGTTGTGGATGAGTTAACTCTGCTCACTCAAATTCACCTTCTCACAAAGGAAGGGCACTTTAGGAGCTGTGGAGTTGGGTTGGGGGTTGAGGGGTTGGAATCATAAGATCTAGTCTTAAGCACAGAATTTCTAAACATCGCCATATTGTTTATCTCAGAAAAATCTCCGAAACATTTCAAGATTTCAATTTGCCTTACACATGTTATTGCATCATTAGCTCGACCCATGAACTTCCATTAGCTCTTGCTTTTCACAACTTCTATAGTTGCTAATGTGAGCGCTACTGTCTTATATTCTTGACGATTTTGTCACCCTTACATATGTCATTAACTGTCTGCTCCTGATTAGTAAATAACAAATAAATTCAATAGGTAAACTAGTGGGGAAACCTACATTTAGAGAGATTCGTAATGCGTAAATGAAAAGATGTTGGCATCACTCTTTGTTATTACAATTGACTGCGAAGTTGGTTCTCTTGAAAGTCCTTGCCAGTGCCATATGCCTCAGCCTAATGCTACCTTTTAATCTAGGCGCGTGGTGGAATTTCGGTTGCTGCTCACCAAGCATGCAAAGTGGAGAGACAAGGTCTAAACAAGAACAGAACTTGGTTTAGTGACAAGCGAGATACTACACGAGGGCCTCTTCTCTAAAGTCCTTGGACGGTTTGAGAAGTTGATGAATGTACCAATTGTAGGGAATTAAACCGAATTCCCAACCCATGAGAAACAAAAATTAGAAAAAACACACGCAAAAAAAAAAAACAATCACACGCACAAGACAATATTTACGTGGTTCGGCAATTTGCCTATATCCACGGAATTGCAAGGATATCACTATTATCAGGGAAGAATACAGAGTACAACATAGCGGCTACAATATTCTCTCTATATATATAACACAGCAACCCCACCACACTAAAAAACCCTAATTACAAAAGGTGGTTCCACAATGGGCCAAACGGGCCCAACAGGCCTCAATAAATCTCCCATTAAAAAGCCATGCAATATTATTCGGGTCGGGTCGTCAAACCAGATCAAACAAAACTAGGCTCCACAAAGCCTAACAAATCTCCCACTTGGAGACTAGTCCAATCACCAACATCAAACCGCTATCCTCCAAGAAACAATCCCTCATTCCTACAACTCATCCTCCTATCCTCAAGCTAGAAGACCAATTGAAGCTGCGCGCAGCTTCAACTTCTCAATAGTGACACCCTTAGTCAACATGTCTGCAGGGTTCTTAGATCCACAAATCTTCTCAAGTATTACCAGTTTATCCTCAACAAGATAACGGATAAAGTGGTATTTTGTTTGTATATGTTTCGACTTTGAATGAAAAGCCGAATTTTTGGCAAGAAAAATTGCACTCTGACTGTCACTGTGTAGAATGTCCATCTCTTGCTTCTTACCCAATTCATCTAAGAAACCATGTAGCCAAATCATCTCCTTTCCAGCTTCAGTTGCTGCAACATACTCAGCTTCTGTAGTAGACAAAGTAACAATCTTCTGTAGATTTGAAGTCCATGATATAGTTGTACCACCTAGAGTAAAAACAAACCTAATAGTACTCTTTCTACTATCAATATCACCAGCAAAATTAGCATCTACATAACCCTGCAGTTTCAAACTTGCACCTGTGAAGCAAAGACATGTATCTAATGAACCCTTCAGATATCTTAGAATCCACTTGACTGCCTCCCAATGCTGCTTTCCAGGCTTACTCATGAATCTGCTCACAACTCCCACTGCATGTGCAATGTCTGGCCTTGTACACACCATAGCATACATCAAGCTGTCAATAGCTGAGGCATGGGGCACCTTGCTCATATGGTCTCTTTCTTCTTCTGTCTTCGGTGACTGTTCTTTGCTTAGTTTGAAATGACTACCCAATGGTGTGCTCACTAGTTTAGCTTCATTCATGTTGAACCTTCTGAGAACTTTTTTCACATACTTTGACTGTGAAAGCTTCAATGTACCATTAGCCTTGTCTCTAATGATTCTCATACCAAGGATTTGCTTTGCAGCTCCCAAATCCTTCATTGCAAACTGTTTGGACAATTGCTTCTTCAAATTATTAATCTTCTCAATGTCAGACCCTACAATAAGCATATCATCCACATACAACAGTAATATGATGTAAGAATTGTCAAAAGACTTAACATAGCAACAATGATCAGCTTCACATCTCTTGAACCCAATTCTATGCATAAAATTGTCAAACTTCTTGTACCACTGTCTAGGAGCTTGTTTAAGGCCATACAAGCTCTTTCTCAATTTGCAGACTAGATCTTCTTGTCCCTGAACAATGAACCCTTCTGGTTGAATCATGTAAAGGTCTTCCTCCAAGTCACCATGAAGAAATGTTGTCTTCACATCTAACTGCTCAAGATGTAAGTTTTCTGCAGCCACCATTCCAAGTACAAGTCTAATTGTTGACATCTTCACAACTGGAGAAAATATCTCTATGTAGTCAATGCCCTCCTTCTGCTGGAACCCTTTAACAACTAATCTGGCCTTGTAATGTTTGCTACCATCATACTTATTCTTTATTCTGTATACCCACTTGTTGTGCAAAGCCTTCTTTCCTACTGGCAATTCAGTCAGTTCCCATGTCTGATTCCCCAACAAGGAATCCATCTCATCCTTCATGGCTAACTCCCACTTGCTTGAATTCTCATCTTGCAAGGCTTCATCATAACACTTTGGCTCACCACCATCAGTCAACAGGAGATAATTTAAAACAGGTGAATAACGTTGCGGAGGTCTAATGTTCCTAGAAGATCTGCGAACTTCAGCTACAAGTGTACTCAAATCTACCTGTGAATTTACATTCTCCTTATCTTCTTCACCCCCTTTTTGGACAGTACTTTCAGTCAATTCATCTAAGTTGACAAACTCATATTTCTTTTGATCTATCTCTATAACATCTGACACTACAGTTGACCTGTCCTTATACATAACCTGTTCATTAAATATCACATTTCTACTTCTGATGATTTTCCTGTTTTGTTCATCCCAAAACCTATAGCCAAATTTTTCATCACCATAGCTAATGAAAAAACATATTTTTGACTTTGCATCAAGTTTACTATGAGCATCAGAATCAATATGAACATAAGAAACACAACCAAAAACTTTTAAATGTGAAAACTTCACCTCTTTACCGCTCCAAACCTCCTCAATAAGTCTGAACTCCATGAGAACTGATGGTCCTCTGTTTATTAGGTAAGTTGCAGTGCTAACAGTATCAGCCCAAAAAGTTTTTGGTAGTCCAGCATGCAACCTCATACTTCTAGCACGCTCATTGAGAGTTCTGTTCATGCGCTGAGCCACACCATTCTGTTATGGTGTCCCAGGAATGGTCTTCTCCATCCTAATTCCCTATGCAGCACAATAGTCACTGAACCCTCCATCTATGTACTCTCCTCCATTATCTGACCTCAAACATTTTATTTTAAACCTGTTTCTGTCTCAACCATGGCATTCCACTTCTTAAAAGTTTCAAATACATCAGATTTATTTTTCAGAAAATAAACCCATACCTTTCTACTTGAGTCATCAATAAAAGTGATGTAGTACCTTGAACCTCCTAAGGATGCAACCGGAGAAGGCCCCCACAAATCAGTGTATACCAGTTCCAATTTTTCAGCCTTCGGTGTCCTGCCAGTTTTCAAGAAGCTCACCTTTTTTTGCTTTCCTAAGATGCAACTTTCACAAATGTCAAAATCAATGGACTTCAATTCTGGTAGTTTTCCTTTTGACAACAACATCTTCATCCCTTTCTCACTCATGTGACTAAGTCTGCGGTGCCATCAAACTTTTCGATTCCAGACGCATTTCCTGCTTCCTCTGCCATTGCTCCCACTCAAACCTAACCCTAGGCTCTGATACCAGTTGTAGGGAATTAAACCGAATTCCCAACCCGTGAAAAACAAAAATTAGAGAAAACACACGCAAAAAAAAAAAAAAAACAATCGCACGCACAAGATAGTATTTACGTGGTTCGGCAATTTGTCTACATCCACGGAGTTGCAAGGATATCACTATTATCAGGGAAGAATACAGAGTACAACATAACGACTACAATATTCTCTCTCTATATATAACACGACAACCCCACCACACTAAAAAAACCCTAATTATAAAAGGTGGTTCCACAATGGGCTAAACGGGCCCAACAGGCCTCAATAAATCTCCCATTAAAAAGCCATGCAATATTATTCGGGTCGAGTCGTCAAACCGGATAAAAAAAAACTAGGCTCCACAAAGCCCAACACCAATTAGGTCCCACTATCCCACCTTCCCGGTTAGAGTCTCAGACTGGGTCATTTCCCAATTAGAGATTTTAGTGGAGTTGATCGTTTCTCCTTAATAGGAGAGTTCTGTTAGAACTCAACTTATAAAAAGCTTCCTTTCTCTTAAAGTCTCTCATTCACAGAAAATTGCTCCATCCTTTGCTTTTTGAAGATTCTGCTCCATTATTGTTGCTACCATTCCCTACTAGTTAGTGCCTCATCCATCACTACTACTTCCACTGTTGCCATTCCTTATTCTTGCCTATTGTAGTCCAATCATTCACAACAATCGACCACAACACCAATTATTGTCAATCTTATTCTTTTATCACCATTACTAGCTGTTATAGACACACCATCACTGTTACAATTCAATCCCACCATCAATGTTGCAATCTTTGTTAGAATAGAGTAACAAAGTTAGATTTGAGTTTCCACTATTTTATCCATTGTTTGCATTGATATTGATTTGAGCATTCAAACTTACATCACTTGCATTATACATAACTTGGATGCATTAGAAGACCCAAATAATGTGTTTCTTGCAATATTGTTGAGTTGTTCATAATTAATCCATGGACTTAGACAATCTATATGAAGTTATAGTACACTACCTTTTAATTGGAGAGATAACTTGTCTTGGTTATTGAGACAAGTTTTCCATGGTGAGTGCATAAGTGTGTATGGTTATAGATTAGATAAGACTTATGACAAATTATGACATTAACTATTAAGTAATCATGATTCACCAAACTATTATACTGTATGGAATCTCAACCTTAAAAGGACATTGGGTCTATGTTGAAATCATCAAGAGGCTTTGATCTATGAGTGAGACTCTAAGGTGGTCATATATTCTTTACAAATAGAATCACTATTAATAGATACTACTGACAAGAGGTGTTTTCAATAAAAGTACTATGATATCTCAATAGATTGAGATAGTGTATCCTTTTGGGGAACCTAAGGACTTATAATCATGAAATCTATGACATTGCAATAATTCCTTAAGTAGAATTTGACATAGTCTTTTGTGACCTAGAATGTATCAATTGATTACATAATAGGAAAATTTGTAACTTAAGGATTGGAGAGGTAATCTTGAGAGGTTGAAAAAATATACCTAACTAAACATGGACACTAGTTCATTGATAGTTTACATGTAGTGGATAGTATATCACAGACCTAAGTTCTATTTCAATCTAATATCATATGATATTAAAGTACAATTGACTCTTTGTAGTGGAATATTGAATCAACTTCACAATTGGATTTTAAGGGAACCATATTTTCCTATGGGTCTTAGTGGTCCCCATTCAAGCTTATATTCCTATGTGGCATAGTATTTTAGGGTTAGTTGAGTTATTTATTCACATTAGTGCATAAGGGCATTTTAATAAAAACACAATATTGCATAGGAGCTTATGAATATTATCTTTAAACTATGATAATTGATTAATTTGAGCCTAATAAGGCTAATTAATCAATTATGATCCAAGTGGGTAGAATTAAGTGACACAAGCCCAAGATGTGCAAATCACTTAAGCCCACATGACAGCCTATGTAAATCCCTTTAGGGGTTAGGGTTTTAGTTTTTTTTTTTTTTTTTTTTTTTATGTTTTAGAATCCAAAGAGACAAAACCTAGCCACTGCCTCTCTAAGAAGATTCTACCATCCCCAAGTGCCTAGATTTGGGAAAAGGGACCATCGAGTGATAGATCTCTTAGTTTTTGAAATCTACATCGGCTTCTTCACCAACTAAAATTATGTCTTCACCAACTAAAATTGATTTGATGACATAATTTTATTTGATTCAATGTTTTGAATGCTTCCATTGCATAAATCTAGAAATCCTTAAGATAGTTTTGCATACATCCTAAAAGCATAAGGCTTTTAATGGAGCAATCTAGAGATTCCAACAGTCTTATCCACCATAGTTAGTACAACACAACATCTTATTGTAACTCATCCTAGTTCAAATACTTCCCTAGTAATGATAGTAGAGTTTGTTCTTGCCTATAGTCCTTCATTTTTTAGTAATACTATTTCTCGTCCAAGGAGAGTGTGGTGAGTTATTGGTTGTTGAATCCTAGAGGTAAGACGTTGATTCCTTGTTATACTTTAAGGATGCTGCTCTATCACACCTCAACCATACTAATCTAATAAGTGCCCTAACTCCAATTTGAAGACTTTTGTTTGTTTTCTTTGGGTTCAGTTAGTCTTGGATGAAATTAGGTAAGTTTTGCACAAATATTAAGGTAATAAAATTGATTTCAAAATCAAAAGCTTGAATCAAAATTTTTTAGTTTTAGGTGTTTACTTCCCTAAACCAATTTTCAAAGCAATTCTTAAATCCTAATTTGGAATTTTGATTTTGGGTGCCCACTCTTCCATAGAGATTTCATAATTGAATTAGAAATATCACAATCCAAATTTTTTATTACTTGTTGAGTTTCACATTTTTCATGTAATATCGACAATCTCCATATTAGTTGAAGCCTAGATGAAAAATATTATTCAATTATGCCTTGGATTGGAGAGGAACACATGTTAAAACTTGGAGGTCCATCGTTCAATTTCTTGAGATAAAAATAAATAAAAAAATGTAAGAAGAATGAGGGAAGTAGACATGTTGAAATTTAGAGGAAAACAAGTGGTGCAATTTAGGATTGGCTTATAAAAAGCACAAGAGAGAACAGGTAGAAGGGAGCTTTACATTAGGTTGAGGGGAAATTTTGGAGGATTTATTTGGCCTTGGTTATTCTTTAGTCTTTAGCTAGGATTTGAGAGTTTTCCTACTAGGTTTGGATGAGAGCTTTTGAGAGAAAGCTTTGGGGAAGAATTTGGAAATTTCCTTAATGAGCTCCCAAATTCTCATTTAGTGTCTACTTAATATTTTAACATCCATATTGTCATTTTCTAAACTTATGCATACATAAAAATGAGAAGACAAATTTGAAACAATTGAAGTTTATCATATCGACCAAAGGCAATACAAACATAAGGATATTTTAAGTATATGAAATCTATAAAATAAAATTGAGTCTCATATGCTTAACATGTTCCTTATATGCCTTAAGCGGTAAACCTTTTTTCAAGGATTCATAATCATCATTTTAGTACTACTGTGTTTAGTAACCACCTTGTTTGATTTCACATGTTCTCTATAAGTAAGTACTCTTTGTCGATGTGTTTACTATGACTTATGCTCTTACTATTATTAGCTAAAAACATTGAAGTAAAGTTATTCTAGTAAATATCCAGTGGCTTGGTGATTGAGTTAACAACCTTAAGCCTTAAGATAAAACTCCTCAACTAAATATTCAATGATGTTGCACCAAAGCGTGACACAAACTTCGCTTCTATGGTAAAAGTAGCAACAAATGATTGCTTTATACTTCTCCAAGAAACAACTTATCTAGCTAATAAGAAGACATATCTTGATACCAACTTTCTATAGTTAAGGTATCCAACAAAATCAAAATCTAAATATCAAACCACTTCCAAATGATCAAATTGGTTTTAGTTAAGCTTATTGTCTTTAGTCCTCTAAAGATATTGCATGACTTTCTTTGCAGCTCTCCAATATTACGAACTTAGATTACTTTGATATTTTCCCAACATCACTATTGCATATGCAATGTCAAGTATTGTACAAACCTAAGCATTCATTAAACTTTCAAAGAAGCACAAGGAATGTTCTTCATTTATTTGATTTCTAAATCATTTCTTAGGCGTTGTTTCAATTTGAATGTCACTTTTTATGATAGGTGCAACACCAAATAACTTTCATACAAAATATCTCTAAAACTTTATTATTATAGGCTTCTTGAGATAATCTTAATATCCCTTAAGATCTGTCTCTCTCAATTTTTATTTTAATGACATAAGAAGATTCATTCATATCTTTCATGTCAAACTGTTATGAGAGTAATCACTTTACCTCATGAAACAAGTCCAAATTAAATCATTTGAAGTAAGTAAAATACGATCCACATTTAGTGTTAGGATAGATCCCTTGAAAACTAGAAATGATGTAACAAAATAAATGTCCTAAATGAATTTATTTATTATGATTATGGTTTCTTTTTCTATCGTTATTTGAATTATTTGACCATTCACATCTCTATCAGTTACATTGTACATGACTTGGGTATATTAAGAGTTGCACAAAAGATCTATGTCATGAGTGCCTTGCAAGATGGTAACTAGTTCATAATTGGTTCATGGATTTAAGAAATCTATTAGATATTGTAATGCACTATTTTCTAATTAAAGGGATAACTTGTCTTGCTCATCAGGATGGTTTTCTCATAGTAAGTGTAAGTTAATGTGTATGGTTACACATTGGATAAGAGTTACAATGAATCATGACATTAGCTATTGGATAGTCATGATTCACCAAGCTACTATGTTTCATAGGCCCTCAACCTTGAAAGAAGATTGAACTAGTGTTGAGGTCTTTAGTGGCTTTAATATACGGTTGGAACCCTAAAGTAGTCATATGTTCTCCATAGGTTTGGTTAATGTTGATTAAGATAGGTGACAACAAGAATCCTTTATATAAACATCATGTTATCTCATAGGTTTGAGATAGTATGTCCCTTTGGGTAATCCTAGGAATATGTGGTGAGGAAAATTATAGTCATAATTATTATTTAATTGAAATTTGACATATGTTTTTTTGTGAGTTAGAGTATGTCAATTGATCGCATAATAGGAATATATGAGACTCAAGGATTAAAGAAATAATCTTAAAAGGTTGATAACATATACCTCCTTAAATTACAAGCACCAATTCGTAGAGAGTCTCCATACATTGGATAGTAGTAGATCACAAACCTAAGTTATATCTCATTTTAATATCATAGGATATTGGAGTATAGATGACTCTTTGTAGTGAGATGTCAAACCAACTTCAGAATTAGATTGTGAAGGAGTTGTTATTTTCCTATGGATCCCAATGGTCCCTGCTTAAGCTCATTTTCCTTGATGACACTTTTGTTAAGTGATTTTTAGGTTCCTAATTCATATGTGTGCATAAGAATATTTTAGTAAAAATACAAAGTTGCACTAGATCTTATGAATGGTCTTTTTAGACTGAGAAAAATAATTAATTGGAGTTCAATAGGGTTAATTAATTAATTAGGATCCAAGTGACCTAGATTAAATGACATAAGACCAAGATGAGCTTAAGTCATTTAATTAAGTCTATATGGAAGCCTACATAAACCTCCTTAGGGGTTTATCTATACCTTTACCATTACCATTTAGACTCCAAAGCGGAACCTTAGCTTCTACCATTTCAAAAAGGATTCCACCTTTTCCAATGCTAGGATCCAATAATATGGCTATCAAATGAAATACAGTTTGGTTTATGAGATCTATGATGTCTACTAATCTTCATTTTCGAATTGGATTTGATATTAGAACATACATATCATAGGTATGACCTCTCCCTCTTTGGATCTAAAAGTTTGTAATGTTATTGCTTCCATTGTGCTTAGATCTAGGTAGCCCTGGGAAAGATTCGCATGCAGTTTAACAATTTAGATATGAGAATAGATAGATTTAGATATTCCCAACATACAAGACCAATAAAAATGTTTTGCTCCTATTAACCTTTTGGCATAGGCATTGATTTATAATAATTTCTATAAAACTAAATGAAAAAATAACATTATGAAATTTTAAATACCATTAACAAGAGGCTTGTTATTGTTGGGATTGAGCCCCTAAAAGTAAGACACAATATAGCAAAGTTAGACTTAACTATCCTCTTGATATCCCTTTGGTGTATTGACATTAATTTGAGCATGCACCTCATGTCTCTTACATGGTATATGACTTGGGTCCATTAGGAGTTGTACAAAAGATATAAGTCATGGGTTCCTTGTAAGTAGAAAAATTGTCCACAGTTGGTTTATAGATTTGGGCAATCCACTAGAAACTATAGTACACCACCTCCTAATTGGGGGGATGACTTGTCTTGGCGATCAAGATGAGTTTCTTATAGTGAGTGCACTAGTGTATGTAATGTACACTGAACAGTACCTACGATGAATCATGACACAAAACTATCAATTATTATGATTCACCAAGTTACTATATTGTATCGACTCTCAACCTTGATAAGATATTGAGTTTGTGCCAAAATCAACATGAGGCGTTAACCTATGGGCGAGACCCTAAAATGGTCATATATCCCTATGGATTGGGTCACTATTGATGGAGGTTGGTGGCAATAGGTATTCTCAATAAAAACACCATGATATCTCATAGGATTGAGACAGTGTGTCCCTTTGAGTGATCCAAAGGATATGCGATCATGAAATCTATGGTCATAGTAATTATTTTAGTAGAATTTGACATATGTTCCTTGGAAGTAAAGTATGTCAATTGATCACATAATAAGTGGGATTTGTGACTCAAGGATTGGAGAGATAATCTTGATAGGTAATAACACTACTTTGTTATATTACGGACGCCAGTTCATGGGGAGTCTGCATGCAATATATAGTAAGTCACGGACCCGAGCACTTGGTGTCTCGTTGTAATATACATAAGGTATTGGAGTGCAGTCGACTCTTTGTAGTGGGATGTTGAGTCAATTTCAAAATTTAATTATGAGGGGGCTAGTACTCCTATGGGTTCCAATGACCCCCGCTCTAAGCTTATATTCCTTGATGGCATGGTTTATAAGGGTTGGATGGATAATTAGTTCACTTTTTTGCATACAGACGTTTTGGTAATTACGTAAGATTGCACAAGGATAAGTGAGTGATATGTCTAAACTAGCTAGGTTAATTGATTAATTAAAGTCTTGTATAGTTAATTAATCTATTAGCAACTTTTTTGGGCTAAATTAAATGATCCAAGCCCATGGTAAGTTTAAGTCACTTAAGCTCAATTAAGAAACCTATAAATACCCCTTTAGGGGTTAGGGTTTCCAAGTCTTGTCATTCTCCCCTTCAGTCTAGAGAGAGAACCCTAACCTTCACCCTTGAGATTGTCACTATCTCAGTGCCTAGACATAAGGAAGAGTCATTGGGCGAAAGATCATGGTGTTTACGATATCGATTATGACTTTAGAGTTATCTACATGAATTAAAATTGATCCAAGAACATTCGATCAAAGGTATGTGGCTTTATTCTCTAGATCTATGTTTTTTATAGTATCCATATTGTTTTTAAATAAATGTTTATCCGTTGTGATAGATTTAGAGAGCCTATGATAGATTTACATGCACTCTACACTATCCAGAGCATGAGAACAGAGTAATCCAAGGTTCCCAACAACTATATCCCATATATAGATTTATTAAGCTTGCAACTAAATAATTATTCCTATTTGAGATGAATAATTATGGTTGTTTCATATAAACCACCTAATCTTTCTTGACATGGATCTAGGCATGAAAGAAAGGTGAGGTTTCTCCATTTCCTATGAGGGAGGCTAGGGTATCTTTCTAGAGGCTCTCTATAAGATGACAAACAGATGTCTAAAACCCTAACCCTTAAGGAGGTATTTATAAAGCTTATTGGGGCTTAAGTGACTTAAGTCTAAATTGGGTTTAGGTCAACTAATCTAGCCCACTTGAGTTCTAATTAACTAATTAGATTTATTGGGCTTCAATTAATTGATTAAACTGGTTTAGAAAGACAATTCATAAGATATAGTGCAACTTTACACTTTTACCAAAACGTCCTTAGGCACACTTATGAATTTGAAACCTAAATCCTTCCAATAAAATGTATTACCATGAACTAAGAGCTTAAGCAAGCACCATTAAGATCCATAGGAAAATACTAGCTCTCTCATAATCCAATTTTGAAGTTGGCTCAACACTCCATTAAAAAGAGTCCACTGCATTTTAGCATCCTATAAAATTACAATGAGTTAAAATTCGAGTTCGTGAATTACTATTCACTATATGCAGATTCCCCATGAACCGATTTTCATAATCTAATAAGGTAGCATTATCAACCTATTAAGATTACCTTTCCATTCCTTCAATAATAGATCTTCTTATTATGTGATTAATTGACATACTCTAACTCATAAAGAGCATATTTCAAACTCCACTTAAAGAGTTACTAAGACTACAAATTTAATGATTACATGTCCTTTGGATCACCTAAGGAGACATGTTGTCTCAATCCCATGAGATATCACGATGTCTCTATTGAGAATACTTGTCACCACCAATCCCATCAACAATGACCTAATTTGTAGGAATATATGGTCATATTAGGGTTTCTCTCATAAGTCAAAATCTCTTGTTAATTTCAATAGTATAATAGCTTGGTGAATCATGACAATTCGATAACCTTATGTCATGATTCACCATAATTCATGTCTAATGTGTAACTGTATTATATACTCACCATAGGAAACTCATCATGACGACCAAGACAAGGAGATAATGTACTACAACCTCTACTAGATTGCCTTAATTCATAAATTGATTGTGAACTACTTATCATTTTGTAAGGAACACATACTTGTATTTTCTGTGCAAATCCTAATATACCCAAATCATGTATGATGCAAGTTATATGAGTCTGAATGCTCAAATCAATATCAATGCATAAGTGGATAACAAATGGAAGGTTAAGTTTAACTTTGTTACATCATGTCTCACTTTTAAGGGCTTTATCCCAACACCCAAGTCACGTACAATGCAAGTGATACATGCATGAATGCTCAGATAATAAATAATGCAATTAAGGATATAAATGAGAACAAAAAATCTTAATATATAAATATATTAACGAAAACTTATTTTATTACTTCAAGTCATGCTTCTAAGGGCTATATCCTAACAAGTTGGAAGTAATAGTGTCTACAATCCACTCAACTCTTTGGTCACCTACATGTAAACACTCATTTGGGAGTACCAAAACTTCATCACTCTTGGATGTAAAGTTATGGTGTCTTATCATCTTCCTTTTTATAATTCTGCCTCTTTAGTTTTCTTTTCAAAACATGACATTTTTTTTTCATATGCTCCTTGTTGCCACAATAAAAGTATTTAATTTTATCTTTGGACTAACACCTTCATTTGGATTTATTGTGACCTTTTTGTCCTTTACTTTTACTTCTTTATCTACATTCTATAATGAAGTTCTATGTGTTTTTGAGCTAGAAGTTTTCCTTATTGTCTCCTTATTGTACACATTATTTTTCACAAGTTCATAAACAATGCATCGTTTAGAAAATAGTTACTAATAGTAATAATAAAAGTTTCTTAATTGTTTGGTAGTTAACATAACAATAAGGAAACTTGTATCTCATCATCCATCGCCATTTTCACAGCATCTAATTGATTTATCACATTCTTTAAGAAACATTCAAGTGATCTACCATTGGAATTTCTTCATTTTTAGCTTCATCATGTATGTTCACTAACTTCTTTAGCAAAAAGATTTTGTTCCCAACAATTTTTGTTCAAGTATCAACTCCAACTTCTTTTATAGAACATAGACACTTGTTTCATTTCACACATGATGGTGTGAGATTGTACTAATATAATACCTAAAATAGGCAATTGCTTTTTTCCTCATCTTTTTCCATGAGATATCCTAGGCTCTAGTTTCTTCACACTTGAGAGTATTTGTTTAATTGCCCAAAATGTGGGCTTAAGAAACTTTGATGGGCAGAAACCATATAGGCCTAGCCCAAAAATATGGGGATTGATTAGTTTAAGCCTCATGATATGCAACTTTGGTTGAAGAGTAACTGACGCCCTCAAATTCTAAGTTTTCACTTCAGTTGTTGGATTAATTGATTATTCTAATTCATATGCCTTCCTCGTGTCTTTATTATATAAATGCTATAAAAAAATTTGTGATATTATTAATTGAGATTCTGACATATGCTGCAAATGGATGATGTCTTGTTCTCGGTATGCAGAAAGCAAGGAAATTATGGCAGCAGACTAGTCCACATGACATGATTTGTTAAGCAAATGAATATGATATACATACATATAACGTGTCTTTGTGATTTGGATTGGTTTCTGGAATTGGGAAAGCGGATTAGAATTAGGCCCCGCTGTGCCAATCTCGCGGCCCTCGCCCACTCCACTTGTCCTAGATTCCGTCTTCCTTTAATTCTTCTGCTTACCAACTGTCTTGTCTCTCAATAGATGTAGTCCTCCCATGTTGATGGCCCAATGGCTCATGACTGGGAATCAATTCTAATTCTGGTCCTGCTGCTCTAGCATTAGTTTTATTCTCTACTTTTGTAGGATTATTAAAGTAAAATGGAAGGCAAAGGGGAAGGGGAAGGCGCGTAGACAAATCATAAATAAAGTGAAACTGAAGGGAGGAGAGGGATGAAGATAACGGCTCTTCTGGTAATGAAATGGCAAGGCGATTCCATGATCCTGTGATCCTGGCCAACGCATGCGACGTGAGCCAATTCGGCTATTTCCAGAGGAGTGTGCCAAGGAATTCATTGTGTTCGTGGGACGAACCGTGGCCAAACGAACCCCACCTGCCCAGCGCCAATCTGTCCAGCATCAAGGTTGCACCTTTCATTTTTTAGCTTTCCATGCTTCTCTTTCTTTTTTGACATAATTCTATTTGTTTGTTTTAGAATACAAGGTTCATTCTTACAACAGAAATGGCCTCTGCGCTTTGGGCTTTATGGATGACAACTACCCTGTGCGAAGTGCCTTTTCTCTTCTCAACAAGGTATCATATGTTAAAACCTCCAAATTCTCTCTGCACTCTGTTTACTGTTTGCTCGGTGTACTTCAAACTCCAAAACATTGCAGCATCTTATCAGTTTCTGGCTATTATGTACCGAGTCCTTTGGTTCTACAAAATTGTCTTCTAATGGTATAAAAATGGGTTGCATTAGATTGTCAGTCATCCCAAACCCAGCTCTTTTACACCATAATTCAGCCGATGACCTCTAATAATTGGAGATTAACCCAGATCAAATTCACTTCACTTAGCATAATATTGGCAACCCCGGGTGGGAAAAATCAAGTTTTGAATCATGCTGCTTGGTTTGATTAGGCTAGGTCTGCATTTTTAGATTCCTTCATATGGCAAATTGATAATAAAACAAACAAAAAGTTGATCCTTTCATGTGAAACTTTAAAAGCACCAACTCAGAGTACTGCAAATTTTGAATTTTTTACCACTGAAGAATAACTTTAAAATCAGCAACAGAAACATACTAAAAAGTATCTGAATAGTCTTTTTTTGGGAGGGCTTAAATAAAGGATGTTGACATTTTTTTCGTTGAGAAAAGGACCACTTTCTTTTCTAGGAATTTGCTGAAATCTAGAAATTGTTAGTATAGATTGATGACTAAACTTAGTCTAACAGAAACAAAGCAACATTTTTTGGCAGTATTAGAAGAGTATCAGAAGAATTTTGGGGATTCTTGGAGGAATGCTCAGGCAGATGTCACTCAACCATGGCCTTATCTAAATGACGCTCTAACCAAATTTCAGGTACTTTTCTGTCTTGTTAAGAAATTTTTATTCAGTTTCTTCTGTTGCTTTCTTTAAAATATTCTACTGGGTGTCGATAAGATTTTAAGCTTCAATTTCTTGGCTAAATATGATCTGTTTGCACCAAATTTCTTCTTCAGGACCCTGCAGAGGCTGATAAGTTGCTGAAAATTCAGAGGGATTTGGATGAGACCAAAATTATCCTTGTGAGTGCTGAAATTGTGCAAGATTTTACTTGTAATGCATTCTGCGGCCTCCCCATTACTCTTCTACTATTCCCTTGTGCTTTTGCCCCCTACTTTGATTTTCTCCAAGATAAGTTTTTATCCTTCTTCCAATTCATACATTCCTTGGCCTGTTCAGTACTTAGAAAGAAAAAAAAAATTGTCTTTGTGGTCAATAAAGAAGTTATGTGACTGGGTCTGTATGACTATACCATTAAAATGAATCTATACTTGCTGAATTTATGTTGGATACTGCATGCTAATTTTTGTAACACTTCTGATTGGACTAAAAACAACACTTCATATAGCTTAAATTTAAAATGTCCATTTGATTAATCTGGCTGCGGGTAAAGATTCATAAATCAAAAGTAGCTATGATGTAGGACAACCCTAAGATGGTTGCCTACACTCAAGGGTAGATGGGCTAGGGTTTTATTTTTAGGGTGTAAGGAGAGGAACAAGGAATAAACTTTATGGTAAAGAAAATTATAAGATAAGAAATAGAGAGAAAGAAGAAACAATGAAGAAAAGATGGAAAACCTTAGTGACTCACTAAGGCCTTCTAGGATTCTCACCATTGAGGGTTGCAACTTTGCAATAAAAGAAAGTATAATATTATTCATCAAATTCGTTCCTTTGATTTACATTGATTAGCCTATTTATAGGCTTTTTCTAAGAAATCCAAAGTCTATTAGGACTCTAATAACCTATTATGATTCTAATTCTAATTATAACATCCAAAATCTACTAGGACTCTAATAACCTATCATGACTCAAATTCTAATTATATTATAACTCAACTAGCTAATCCTAATTAGACTCCAATAAATACCAATCTCTATTCAATTCTAATTAATATTAATCATACTTAAAGTTTACTTAGGTCTTCCCTTTCTTCCTTGAATAAACTTTAAAAGGTTTTCCCCCATCAAGCTAATTCTGATTTTTAAGTTAGCCCGGGAATTTGTTTTCAACTCTGGTTGTTGCTATATCTGTCAGTGACTCCCTATTTTAGTGGATTCATATAAATGCATTACCCAAAATCTTTGCATTACCAGTGCCTAACATTAATGTAAGAGATGACAAACTAGACATAGAAAATATACAAACAAATACAAAAAAAGGAATGTACTAATTGATTAAAAAATTAGTACATTTATATTCATGGGAGATTGAACAGCACCGTAAGTTAGGGCGTCCTGTGTAGGACACTTTCATCTGTATTAGTTCCCAGCAACCATGTCAGTTTCCAGTACTTTAAATTCCTTTATGTTACATATATGATAAACATTATGTTTATGCATATATCAAGTGAACCTAGCAGTAAGACCATTGAACCTAGCAGTTGAACCAGTGAACATCTCCCTAACTCACCTGTGTCCTTTCCTGGTTTGATAACCATAAAACATGGGAATAGAACTGGGAAGGAAACATATAGATTTGTTTTTGCTTCTTCCACATGGATTTGCTTTTTCATCTGCCATATAGAGTTTCTTGGTTCAATTTGTATGCAACGTCACATATTTACTTCTGGCAATGAACTCTCCATCTTTGAAACCGTGTAAATTCAATTATCCCCTTTTAGACAATTTAGCAGCACCAGCCAATCAAATACGGCTGGACCTGTTAATAACAGTTTTAAAATATCCTTTGTGTCATTCATGATTGTTTCCCACCCTTGATTTTTCTGGCCATATTTTGTGGGGCATATTGCTTAGCTGTGCAGTAGACCGATAATTCATGTAAATTCTGCAAATCTATGTAGATAAAAATGATGGGAGGAAAAATCTAAAAGGTTTGCCTTCATTTTGGATCATCTTCCAAAAGTGGAAGATGCTTGGTAGTTCAACTGACAAAATGTATTACAATGTGGGTGCAAGTTCCTGATGAGATTGAACACCTCCTTCACTTGCTTGCATATAAATTTAGAAGGGATCAATGTTTAAAAAGTACTTGTTTTGATCAGGAATATCAGTTGCAGAATTGAAATGTTCTGCTGACTTTTTCTGTTTTCTTGTCTTACTGATACAGCACATGACCATTGATAGTGTTCTGGCCCGAGGGGAGAAATTAGACAGTTTGGTGGAAAAGAGTTCTGATCTGAGCATGGCCTCCCAGGCATGTAAAGCTTACTTACCATGCATCTGCAAGTCTACATTTGGGCATGAAACACTAAGAAATCTAGACATGCATCAGTAGATTTCCATTTTCCCATAACTTAAAATGTATGAAATAACATAAACAAATAGCAAAAAATTTGAAATTATTTTTTATTGGAGAAAGTTATATTAAAATCAATTAATTTTTTTAAAGTAGCTTCATAGACTCTACTTAAGACATTGCACTGTTATATCATATGGAATTTTATTTGTTGTTGTTCATGTATACAAACTCATGGCTACGTTTTTTTCACTCAAGACATTACATACTTATCATGTATTCTTTTCATTTATTCTGTTCATATTTTAGATATCATTGTGTCAACTTATGTGTTTGCAAAATTTCATTTAAATTTTCTATGATTAGTATTATCCATCATTTTCTTAAG